>NW_028324158.1:2727272-3030303 GCF_054372755.1 Phalangium opilio | reverse complement strand
TATCACGTTAAAATCGAACCAGAACCTAGATGACTAATAGAAAACGTTAAATGGCGAACGTTACTATCGTAAACAGGTCCATTCATATCTTGTGAGGTAAAACCGAGTTGGCAAAGGCCATGTTTGCTAGGACCTGAGATAAAAAGAAAATCTAGATAGGACTTTCCAAGCTCTGCAGTATTATGCCCCTGTTATTTTCCATGGACCTTAGGCTCCGCTAAAGAACCGTTTTTATTGCTTATATTTAGGCAACGTATAGGGTGTTCTAAAACGATTGATACGACCGAAGCACAATGGGTTTTACCAGAATATATTATTCTATGACATTTTGCCGTCCGAGTCACCGTTTTCAAGCCATAATTAGAGATTTTTAGGGATGACCCCTTGAATTTAAGTAAATTGAACGACAATGGTAATTTCGTTAAATATCAGTCATAAATCACTCCAATTATAACTTGTAAACGAATAAAACGATGGTCCGAACAGCAAAATTATAGACTCAAATTGAGCCATAGAACCATGCAACTATACGTAATTTTCCAGCCACCATTTTTGTGACAACCTGCATAAATGACGTCATACACTCAGTATATATAAGAATGACGTCATTTATGCTATTTCCGTTCATAACGCTATCTCTTCAAAACAAACTCTCAAAGTATCATTAAGAAGAAATCCCAGGAGGCGCACTTATCAGTAGCTATGTGGCAGATTTAATTCTTAAAGAAGATAAACAACGAGAAATAAATAGTGCTCTATTTCTGCATTTCTGTGTCAGATACGCCCTTGCCCGTTCTTAAACACTCGAGCCAAAGGCAATTCTAGTTGGAGACCAAGCTTCTTTAATGCAGAGGTGTTAGTGGGTTGAGGCTCTACTTTTATGATAGGATATGTACTAATTCCAAAGAAGGCCAGCGTGTTACTCTGTAAGAAATAAGAAATAAAATTGAAAAATATTTCCGGTACAAATTTACGTCTTTACTATACCCACACCATCAGCTGTTTTCAATTAAACTTAACAACAACTGCCGCATGAGATGAATAAAATATTAAACTTTGTTGTAATTGAAAATAACGAAAATATTCCGAAAAGGAGGAAACTTTATTAACGAGTGTTCTTCTGAGCTCCAAATTGGAGTTCTTACAATAGAAATGACACGTACGTGAAATAAAACGTTGAGTCTATTTCACTCCAACGAATCAGGAAACCTCAAAGAAAAACTAAATAGATAAAAGAATAAATATTAGACCTTTTCTACGAACGATTGTAGCTTTACTTTTCCTCGGAAATTCCTAGTGAAAGTCAATGCACGGCCTTACTACGCTGCGCGGCTTTAATCTAAAAAGTCTATCTTAGAACGCGCCAGCTATAAAGGTTTTGCCTTCTTAAAAACGCCAATTGTTTCTTAGGAATTCTTTTTTATCCAACACCTTATTTTTCTTTTGGCTCGTCGAGTTGGGCTTGTCTAATTTGATTTGTGGGGTAAATAGAGTAAAAGAAGTCGAATTTTTTACTCTTCTCTCTTTCTACTTTTTCTCAACTCCTCGGAGAATCGACTCTTTCATTTTTGTAGAAGTCTGTGGCTCCAGATATTGCGTTTTCTATATTTAATGACCCCAAGGAGAGAAGCTAGCTAACACCCTCGCTCCCAAGATTATTTATTGATAGATAATGCTTGGTAGTAAAGCGAGCGCCTACGCCGATCTAAAAGATCTATTTCAAACCGCCTAGAGCACCTCTTTTACACACTTTGGTCGAAACATATTATATATATATATAGTTTGTACAGATAGCGAAGGAACCGATTGCGGTGTTTTAATTTTATTTATTTAACCAGCAGGCAGCAAACTCAGTTTAATCCTATTACGAAGAATTCTATTTGAGAAATGCAATTTCAGAATGTTTTGGGAACGTTGTTGTTAATTTTTAATTTTGAAGCAAACACGACGGAAAATTTGAAATTCAGTTTCATTTCGATCACTTGAAGAAATAAGGATTAGTCTTATTGCCCAATAAAATATAACAAAATTAGGCCTACACCGTGGCGGTAGATCAATTATTTTTTGTTACTAATTGCGCTTTTGTATACAGGGTGTTTCTGATAAGTCTACCAAAAATTAAGGAGGATGTTTTGGTTAAATGCTGTAGTTATACACCATTTTTATTAATTTAAGAGGGAAAAGTGAGGGGCTAAAACTGTGCCCTTCATCTCGCTTTTAGACACCAGCGCTGTAGAGGATTTGGATCCTACAGAGTGGGCATGCAGAGACGGCGATGATTAAACTTCCTTGGGTGTCTCGATACTGAGGATTGCTTACGTCGAAAAAATTATGAAGAAGAAAAATAGGACATAAATTCAATTTTTTAAGCTAAATTATCTTACTAAATAACAACCTTTATAACTTGCAATAGACCAATTCATATATTAACAGAAGCCATTTAGTATTTGGAAACGTTCCAAGGTTGAATTGGGCTATAGTGACGTGATCTCAGTTTTTTTATTTTGCTCACAATTCATGGTTTCCTCACATAACCGCTATATTCTTATAACGACCTTGCGGAAAAACGTATGAGTTCCTGGAAACCCATTAAAATTGGCTATTAATACGTTCTCAGGGTTAAGAAACTTGAAATGCCAAGAAGCAACTGTAGATTGATGAATTCCTACTTTTCTGCATTTAGAGAACTTGGGCTCCATGTAAGAGGATTTCCTATTGGTCTTTCTAATATTACCTCTAATGGCCAGCGTGCCTGATGTGCGTGTTTCTCTGTATGTAATATATGAATTTACCTTTACAATACAACGTAAAATTTCTTCGATTTTCTCAAACATAAAAACTATATTCTTAAACAAAAAGTTTCTGTGTAAGCCTAACGTTAAAAACCATTATGATGCGAAAAAAATATCCAAAAAAAAAAGAAAACTCGCTTTAGGAACATACACCCTTAAGCGTAACAACGCGTTCCAAAACTTTAAAAAACATTTTTATTCTTTACAACTCGTACCCAAGGCGCCTAGCCTGTAGTGTGGATAACGGTAGAGGTAGTTATACTGTAGCTTGAACCGTTTTTACGAAAAAGGGTTTAAAGTTTTGTAAGGTATTTTATTCATACACCTTCATAGCCAGCTAGGTATCTAAACCTTCCTTATCGTGTACAAACACTCATTGCCTATTTTCCAGTCAGGTAGCCTAGAAGGGTTTGTAGCAAAAAACGTTCCGTTTAATAAAAAAACTTCCTTGAAAAGAATAGAAAAAAAATGAACAGTGTGGGTTAAGAAAATGGGAGG
The DNA here is from genome assembly GCF_054372755.1 of Phalangium opilio. Taxonomy (NCBI): domain Eukaryota; kingdom Metazoa; phylum Arthropoda; class Arachnida; order Opiliones; family Phalangiidae; genus Phalangium; species Phalangium opilio. Next base: position 3,027,013 of record NW_028324158.1, on the reverse strand, counting down.
TATAAGGTCTTTTAGTACATTATCCTATGATGAAACAAAACGCATCTTCCCTAGCTGAGTTTATACAAAACGTATATAGATACGTACATGGGAGATGAGATTGTTCTTGATTCATGAACCTATTTTGTTAAGGTCGCTAAGTTGTGGAAAAGCGTTATATAATGCAATAGAGTTGTTTAATGAGAGGTATATCTTGGATTTTTTTTGTCATGAAGTGAAGTAGGTGAAACGTCATAGACTCTCGTATAGCGACGCCTAGTGAAGCGCTGTCGAAGGCTTAGTTCAGACTAAATAGGAAGATGGACTGCGTAACGGCGTGTAGTCAATTCTGGAACTAGTCCTCAGTAAGTCTCTAGCATTAGAAAGTATAGGAAGTTTCTTACTTATGGAACATATCTTATAAACTTATGGTCTAACGAAGATCCTCAAGTGCTTAGACTTAGCACTTAAATTGCAAGAGATAACGCTAATATCTAGTATACTACTAGTCGATAGATAGTCTCACGAATTGTTGTAGTTTTCGTATAGCCGTTATTTATATGGCTTAGTGTTTACAGTATGATAAAATATGCAAAACAGAGTAAAAATACAATTAAACTTTGATCTTTATTTCTAAGAATTCCTAAGCTTAGTTACTATCAAAATAGGGTCGACTAACATATGTAAAATTTTAAAACAAGCACCGAGGAAATGCAAATATTACATTTTAATGAAGGGACTAATAATGTGCATATATCTAACCTTAAACCGGTAGGAAAACACATATACAAAGGCATACCTGCATTATATAAACCATTACCAAGAATTTGCATTAAAAAAACAAGATCTTAATTTTTCCTGTTTGATCCATTGATAAAGCAGCGACAGAAGCCTAGTCAGAACAATACTTACGTTTTTGATAACGATGTTTTCAATTTCAAACTCACCATATAGCTAAACATTAAGCGTTAAAACAATTCCTCCTCAAATTGCGATCGGGAACGGAAGGGGGAACTCTAAACATGACTTCTTCCTGTTTTATGATAGGCTCTTTGAACTAGGCAAACAGCGTAAAGTTCAGGCTGTTGAACAGATCCAAATCAATTAATAACAGAAGAAGTACTGCATACAGATGTATTTTTTTGTTGTATAGATTCAGGAAAAACGTAGTGCTCAGTACCCGTTAATCATTATTTTAGAGTTACATGAGTTATATTTAAAGGAATTCAGGTTCAAGCATCATAACATTATATATTAAAAGAACGGACTTTTTTCTGAAAATAGAAGCAAAATTTAAAAAAAAAAAAGATCTCGTATTTAAAAGACCTTTTAATTGGTCTTAAGAACGCTGACTACTGCCTCGCCATGTTTAGATGCGTCTGGTAGCCAGAACCCGCACTGGATTGGTTCATCCAATGCCGTAGGGATAAGGGGTTATGGCTAGCAGATGCCACTAAACCAATGGTGGGACAGTAGCCCCAGTTTTTAAGACTAATTATTTTGTTTGTAATATTTTTCCTTATTTATTTAGAAAAAGGCCGTTATTTAAAGGTATAATTTGTAGAACTATGATATTTTCCTTTAAGCCGATAAGAATATTTTCATCTCTCTGAAATCGTTATCAATACAAATTATGTAAGAAATTTTACTACAAGTTCGTAGAGAATAAGTAATGAAGACGGTCTAACCTCTAAATTTAAATGTCATCAGATTGTATTCCTTTAAATGATACAACGTGTACATCAATTACGATGAGTGATTTAAAAAACCTTATCCGTTTAATGAAAGCTATTCAATGTCCAGCACTATCTAAACTTTGAAGCTGCAATTTTAGATACCTCAACAACTTCATCTACTAGACCAATTTCTATTATATTATCCTCCGTTGAAACAATAGGTATACACAGTCTACGTAATGTTTCGACAAAGCTTTAGACTTTAACAATATATTCAGGTCTTTTTACCCCACCTTAAACGGGGCCAGCAATGTACTACATACTTTATTTATACTACCGTCTTAACTTGCCCTTTTTTGTTGCGGATTTGCGCGAACACAAAATAGAATGAAAGAAAAGGTGTACGCACTTTATCCGTTTGTTTTTGGCTACGCCCTTACCTTTTAGTCAAAACAAGTTGTTTCAATTTTTTACCAATTGTGTAAACAACGCTTATTTATGGAAAAAGGCTTATATCCAAATAATAAACAATAAATGGTATAGTATTAAATATTAAAGGTTTACAATTTTTGATGAAAGGGAACATGTAAACTTTGTAACACGGGCTGTCGTGGGTTTTGGGGGAATTCCAAAATAGCAATTATAAGCTATTACCATTCAACAGAAATATCACAAACTTGAAATAAAATATAAGTTTCAGATTAAAATGTACTCTATTACTTCAAAATTTAAGAATAGATATTAATACGCAGGGTGTTTGTGATAAGTCTGCCATAAATCAAGGGGGATTCGATTTGGGCGATTTTGAGTCGAAAATGTTCTATCTCCATTTTGCCGCCGGGGCCACTGTTTTCAATCTAAGCATGGAGTGTTTTTCTCATGACCCCTTAAATTTATTTAAGAAACTGAAAGACAATGATTTCTAATTTAACTAAGGGGTCAGCTCTAAAACACTCAAATCATAAAGTCGAAAATAGTGTTCCAGACGGCAAAATGCAATTGAACATTTTTGACTTAGAATTGCCAAGAACATTCCTCTTAATTTATGCGAGACTTGTCAGAAAGACATGCATTTCAATTTTAAATTATTCAGATGTGTACGTTGTAATTTATTGAGCTTACCGCTGTTAGGATTCCTTATAAATACGAGTTGGTAATTTACGCTCCGTAATTTAGTAAATCCTTCTCTAAACTACAGCTTTATAAGATAGGGTAATTTTGTAATGGTAAGCCGTATAATTACCAATGAGTTTGAAATTGATTTGGAATTTTTATGTTTAGAATCTTTGAGAATATAACCCTTGCTCGATTTAAATAATTTAAAGAAAAAAAATCGGTTATATAATTTTCCTAATATTTTGGTCAGGAAATAATGGCTTTTAAAAACCATTTTAATTTCATAACTGCAGATTACCTACAGTCCGTCAAGTAAAAAAGCGACGGGATTGGTTGAATTCTCACAGGCTGAGAGAGGTAAAGGTAATTTAGGTGTAAGAGGTTCAGGCTAGCAGACGCCACTAAACCAATGGCGGCACAGTAGTCCTCCTTTTTAAGACTAATATAATGCTAATTATTTAGTAATAAGAGATAATTTATTTATTTTACGTTTTTCCTTTTACATTTCGAAAAACGCCGTTCTTTTAAGGTATAATGTTATGTAAGCTGAACTTTTCTTTTAAGAGCCTTCTGTTTAGCCATTTTTTACCTATTACTATTTGAAACTACTATTTTGAACTACTACACTATTTTTGAAGATTATGCTGGCCCAACTCCGCCTTCACACTATAATGAGAAAAAATATTATTTTAAACATACACATTTTATAAACCGACAAGTTTTATGCTTAGACCATTCGTAATCAGCGGTATTTTAAAAGTCATGAACTTCATTCTTTATTGAGTTTAAATTTAAAATTCACTTTCATTCACTTGCAGAAATAAAAAAATGAAACAAGCTTAATTCAATCCTCATTCGAAAATAATATGGCTAAATTATGAAATATTCCTTTCTCGGATAAGTGAGCAAAATTAGGATAGAATTAGTGACTGTGATTTTTATAAGTTGGCGTGACAGAGTTACTAGTCTCCTAGAAATTGGACCAGCAGCCCAATTTATCCCGGATGACTTTAATTTCACATACTCGCCCAATTTAATTTCTTACGAACTACTAGGTGGGGCCCCAAATATAAAAAGGATTTTTAGAACGTGATGGTAAGTTACCAGTATTATTCATAGTTTTCAGGCTAGCAGGATTGATATGATTTGTACCATGAGGCAAAACAACTTAATACTGTGCTTTGCCCGGACCTCCTGGTGTTAATGGTATCAATCCTCCGAGTCTGACAACCATGTATACTACCATAAGTTTATAAGATATGTTCCATAAGTAGGACATTTCTTATACTTAGTAATGCTAAGGACTTACTGACAGCTAGTTCGAGAACAACGCCAGAATTGACTACACTCCGTTTAGCAGTCTATATTCCTATATAATCTGAACTAAGCCTTTGACAGCGCCTCACCAGGCGTCGCTTTAGGAGAATCTATGACGTTTTACCTACGTCAATTCATGACAAGCTCTCAGTAACCAGTGACAAACTTAGGGAACATATCTTAAAAACTTATGATACTATACGTAACATATCAAAGTAAAATGCGGTAGATATAAAACGGTTATTAACAGCGGTGTTTGATAAATTTGACGGTAACTTGCGAAAGGGCACATTGCCAACTCAAAACTGTATTGGTTTATCGTTTCTCAACATCTACAGTATAATTGTAATAAGCACCAATCACAGTTTGATATTGTTCAGAATCTGCATGAATCATAAGAGAATTTGTTTACCTGACATTTTAACAAAGCTTTATTCATGTTTTCTTATTTTAAAATTTTCATTAAACTCCGGGAAACTAAATTCTACATTTCTTCATCCGATTGGATTAAACGGCTTATGTTCTTGGATAAGGTCATTTTGAACTAGAAACATTAATAAATAATTAAAGGCTAATTTGTTTTCGTAAAAAGTAATTCAAATGATTGTAAGTGCCAGAGGTTATGGGCAAAGATCGCTTGTAGGAGATGAGTCTTCTACGTATTTTGGACGAGCGCCTGTAGAAATGTTTACTCCTCTGCACAAGTAAGTTCGGAATGAAGTGCTCTAATAGGGGCAATTTCTTTATCTATCTGTGGAATATTTTATATTATTTTGAACTTGTACCAGATTTTTAAGGTTTCATAGATTCGTTATCTATTTAATTAGCACATACACAAAAAGAAAATAAATATAATAACCCCAAACATACAAATTCATAAGTATCCGACCCCACAGATAAAAATTCAAAAGTTTCCCGACCCCACAGATTAAGAGGTACCCCACCCCACATCACCCCGACATTTTAGAGATAAGAATAAATAATAAACAAGACGGCCCAAGGGCTCGTAATAGTAGCCATATCGTACGAGTGAATAGCCCCACTATACCCTACCCTAATGAGTGGATAACCCCTCTATACCTTACCCTAATGAGTGAATAGCGCTATCTTTTTCAATGCTTAAATGATGTACCGTGCATAAAATCAGAGTTAATAGCCCCTCGATTCCCTACTCTAAACAGTGATAAAATTATAACCGTATAAATTTACTTATGCTGTAATTCTAATATTCCGGCGAATCGAAGAACAGATAGTTTTAGTGATAATCCCCTCGATGAGTTTACAACATAGACTTTTGCCGATTCACACTTATCGCATATTATAAATTTCTAACAAGGACTTATGCCCAGAAACTTTTGAAAGAGAAAGTTTAGTTATAGTGATTACGCATTTTAGTGATTATCCCCTCGAATTACCTTTAGCAATGCTAAAATGATCAAACGCATAACGCTCATTTAAAACTATGTTAGCTCGGAGTTTCTATCAAGACTCTATGGTTCAGTTGGTAGAATGTCTGCCTATTGCGCCAGCGACCCGGGTTCGATTCCATGGTTTGACCTGAAAAAAATTTAAATTAAAATTAAATCTCTAACCGAGCCCAGTTACCCCAATGGGTGGGTTGTGGTAATATAAAGTTCCTTTTAAGCTAAAATCTGACGATAACGAAAGCGAAAACTCCGGCCACAAGTACTACTACTACTACGGCTCGGGTCAAACTAAGAGCCTATCGTATACTACGATATGGCTAAAAACTCGCGGTTTCTATCAATTCTCTATGGTTCATTGGTAGAATGGCTGTCTACTATGCCAGCGACCCAGGTTCGATTCCCGGGTCTAACCTGAAAAAATTTTAATTAAAATTAAATCTCTAACCGAGCCCAGTAACCCCTATGGGTGGGTTGTGGTAATATAAAGTTCCTTTTAAGCTAAAATCTGACGATAACGAAGCTACAACCCCGGCCACTACTACTACTACTACTACTACGGACGGCTCGGGTCAAACTAAGAGCCTATCGTATACTACGATATGGCTAAAAAGTACGACGAAGTTTCGGGGAAAGTAAGGAAATATTTCTCAACCAAATTCGTTAAGTTATGCTTTTTATTTGATATTCACTAATTAGTAGCGAAATAAGTTGAATATTTCTTAATTCAATTTTGAAAGATTTCTTAGATTTATTAATTTTTCTCTGTAATTATCTGTTAAGCTTCAAAATTAAAATAATCATATAATACGCTACAAACATATTGGTCTGTCGTAGGGGTCTATACTATATGCGCTATAACCTTAATATCCTAAGACCTCACCTATCCGATTTCGAGAACTTTTGGAAGCCTTGGCGATCGTTTTAAGAGTATGAGCAGTTTTAATATCAGATTTTATAACGAAAATGGTCTAAATGTTTTAATTTAATTAAGTAATAGTGAAGAGCCAAAAGCTGAAATCAAGTAAAGTAGTAATGGAATTGCAAAATTTCACCCTGTTTGTGAAGGAGTTGGAAATAAAATATTCAAATGTAATATTCCAAGTATATCAGAGATGTTAAAAATACATAAAATTTTGAAATCCCGGATAGAAATGATTAAGTAAATCAATTAAAAATGCACTTACCCTTAAAATAAATTATAACCATCGTAAAGAACGATAAGATGCATTTCTCCCATTGCGTACAAACAACCTCTATTGGAGAAACACAACGCAAAACATATCCTCCAATGAAAATTCCCAAAGCAGCATCTAGTGTCTTAACACAACCCTGATTTTTGTATACCAAAGGCTTTAGCATCCCGGACCTAGGCTTATCTTAATGGCTAACGTTGTCGTAACAAGTGTATACTAAAGCTCATATACTTCCCGCAAAAAAAGGAAGAAAAAAAAATTGTAGAGAAGAGAAATAGGGCTTGGGGTTTTTTATATTCTCTTTCTTGGTATATAGTTTCGAAGGAAAGACTTAAGACTAACGTTTCCCCTACTTTTCCGTTAGCCTTATAGATCCTACTTTCTCTCTCATGGAAATACGTAGATACTCTAGTAGCTGAAAAACAACGGCAAAAAAAATTAAGTGCTCTTGAGGTTCAATTTCTACATAGCCTAAAAAACCGAAGGGAACGACTGAAATAAAGTAGGATTATTATAATTCAAATAAAACTTTGTCATCAGAGTGAGTGTGTCACATCTTGATAGAATATCTAGGCAACTTTTGCGGGTTCGACACTTTAAAGAACGTCAAGCCAAGTACCAGTAGAATCAGAAGAATAAATTATACTATGCCAGAAAGATGTGAACATAAACGGCAAATAAATTTGAGGGTTTGACAATATAGACTGACTTTCTTAATAGTCTAAAAATAGATGAAAAAGCCTTTTAAATATTTCTCCTCTATGATCGCTTCTTATATGTATTTGTGAAAGTGGTTTGTTTGTATGTTTGTTCTTTATGCGCAGTCAGAATTTGTAACCGAATTTAACCAAACCTCATGGTTGATATAAGATTAAGGTTTTAGCTTAGAGGTAGTTTGCTTAACTTTCTCAAGGTTGGGTCCTAGAGCCATAGCCATTAAGACTGTAAATAACGTCCTATTCTAAATCCGTAATGATTAACCCAAAATGAAGCGCCGTTTTATTGAATTCAAAAATCCTTAAAAATTATTTTCTAAAAAACAATATCATGGAAATATTTCATTTGTGCAAGCCCAAAGACAAGTTAATGTTTAGTGCCTACATAGTCAAAAAAAAAAACTCTTCACCGTTTCAGGACTGTTAAAATACCAGGCGTGTTGCCGGGTAGCTTAGCTTGCTAGTAATTAATAAAAAGCCATTCTCTACTTATAACATTTCGATAAAAGTGTCGGGAAAAAAATACCAACTAGATTTATTGGTTTGAGCTCGGATACGTTTAAAATAAGGTATTGCTGTGTCGAAATTAGAACCGAGAGAAAAACAAATTCAACCTGCAGTGTTATTTTACGATAGCTGTAAATTCCCAAAGGCTTAAACGCTAGCTTATTTCGATCGCTAATACGCAAAAAAAGGTGAAACAAGTGTGAGGTCGGTAGAGTGCTACCAAGGGTTCGATACCATTGCGCATGCAACGTCTACACTCACCACCCGCGACAAGGAACCAGCAAAAAAATAAAAAAGGAAGGCAAAAGAGAAAAAAAACCGATAATTCAAACCACGGAGCAGTGAAATAGTTTTAGGCAGCACGCCCGCGGAAATAGTCCAATGCTTCAAGTTTGTACGACATGGATCCGTGAATGAAGTTCGGTATAAAGAACCTAGGAAGGTAAAAAAAATCCGCTAAAGTAACAGGGTTAGGACTCTTTCTTGAAAAGCTTTTCCCTTAAAGGAATGGGGAAAACTATAAGAAGGTACAGTTTTTCACCATAAATTTGTACTGGCAACAATGAGCACTCAATATAAGGGTGTGTCTGAAACGTCTACCATAAATTATAGCGCGTGTTTTTTGGGTCAAACTGAGTGGAGAGTGTCAACGAACATGGGGTCTACAACATTTGGTTATGGAGATATGGTCTTCCAAAAATTTTCCCCTAAAATAGTAAATAGCCGCACATGCGTAGCAATTAGCTTTACCAGCTTACGCGCAAATCTACCCTTTTAATAGTACGCTAATAATACGTTTCTGCATGCTAGGTAAAGTTTCCATAACGTTTTTAGATTGTAGACTATTGAAGGCTGATATTTCTTGCTCTACGTGAGCGACTATATTTCCAAGTTTAAGAAACTAATGTTTAGGAGCCCATATCTCCGTAATACTTAATATTGTAGACTATATTCTCTTTGTCATTTTCCATTCAGTTTGACCCTATATTACTGAGAAACCTCCTGTATATATTTTTGTCTAGAAATTATTACAATGCCTAACTTTTAGGTATTTTTTGGATTACAGAGATAGAATAACACAATAGTGACTTATAATAATAGATACTAAAATAGATAACGTACACGCCATGGGGTGTATTTCACTCTACCTTCAATTTAAACCTTCACATATATACACTAACAGGGTGGCTTAGGTATATGAAAAGAAGGCAAAATGCGTTGACAGTGTTGTCGCGTGATTACACTATTTGATGTTTTCTTCTCCATTCCCGGTACCTGAGCGAAAAAACCTTACACCATAGACATTTCTTCATAGGGAGGTCTCACAAAAATCCCATACATCAGAAATAAAAGCCGCTATACTGTACCCTAGCCGCAATATATAAAAACTCGCAAACGGGTGGCCAGTACGGGGATATGCCTTTTACTTAGAAGACGCACTCTATTATTATCACTACTAGAAGCACATCAACAAGAAGATATCAAATGCTCTAAAATTACCTTAAGCATTCGTGTCTTTGGTCGATGCTGAAACTTTCAACCTTCTGCTCCTTTTTTTTTTTGCTGTTAGGGCTTGGAAATGATAGAGGTGTTAATCTAAATTAGACCAGGTGCAGCTTATTTTGGAATACACCTCGCGTTAAAATCCAAAGTTGACTATACGCCTTGCACCTCTCGTAAGCAAAAATAGAGGGAACTTTTACCACAGTCGCTTGCATGCATTTTCAGTACATGCAAATTTCCGGGCGTATACATTATAGTTAGGATTAATAAATTATTGTCCACGCCTTTATCAAAATCATGAATAAATTCATTACCTCAGAGAAAAACCTCAAAAGTTTCACTATCAAAAATTCTCACACTTGGGCTGACCAAAGGCATCGCTCATTGATTACATAAAAGGAGCTACATTTCTCGTTACGAGATTTAACGATAGTATACATTACATTATGAAGCATGACCTTTCACTGCTGTTCTTACAAAGCAGCTTCAGTAGTAACCAATGAGATTCTTCAGGAATTTCCGGCTAATGCAAGCACAATTACACAACAGGACGGTGACAACGTTTTTGACCGTTTTTAGGTTTGTACTAGGCTTTCCCGTTGAGAATCAGTTACATTTATAGTAAGAATTTTATTTAATAGAACTTCGAGTTAATCTTCCTTTTGGATTTACTATGAAGCCTTACAGTCAGTTCCCTCTAATACATTTTTCAGGATTTTGTCTTCCAAGATTGAGCTAATACAGCGTAATCCACAGCCTAGCTACTATTTATCCATTTCGCATGCCTTTGACTTTCATTGGTTTAATAAAAGTGGATAAATATTGCGAGGAAAGGCAGAGTAAGTCATATTTCTCTTTAGAGACTTAGAAGGGAAAGGAGGCTGTGCTATAAACGATCATAAATCTACTGTTTTTTATTTCTTCTGAATCCCATAAGAAAGATTTAAGCCTATTTTTAACGTATTAGTCTGTTCGATGGCGGTTTTTCTTATATGAAAGAGTTAAAATTTTTTTTCTTTTATACACGGAATAAGGTAAATTTGGTTCTCTTTGAAAATAGTTTTATGGGAATTTTGACAGATTGAAAAGTTCCTTTGTTATAGGAATTTTATGGGTTATTTATGTCCAAACCATTATAAACAGTTCTAGTTTCTAAAATTAAACTTCAGTGTCTGGATTAAAATTTCATTTTTGGGCTGAGATGTAAGTTACAAAAAGATTCTTTTTCATGCGCTCGGAATTATTATATAACGTCTGTAAAAGACAAGAACTCAAAATATATCTTCTAGTATGATTAATGAGAACCAGGAAATTTTATGAAATATCATCACGTTTTTAATTTAAAATTAGTTGTGCGGTAAAATATATAAATAAAATTTCTTTACTACTATAACTTTAAATGTGATAGATGTTTGTCACTCAATACCACTTTAACGGCTGAACGGATTTTGACGAAAATTTCCAACCAGTTAGAATAGAGACTGGATTACAATTTAGGATACTTGTTATTCCGGTAGAAGGTTTTCGTCGGTAGTTTTGATACTTTTGCGATATTACGTCGAAAATTTATATTTTAAGTTTTAAGTTATATGATACTTTTTCTTCGTACTTTTAACATATAGGAAACGTTTCCGTGGGATAATTTCAATGATTTTTAAAACATTCCATATTCACTTCTTAACTTCATTATTTTAACTATTTTTTAAATTTACGTTGACCGTTTTTGCGGTATCATCGAACAAACCTAGCCGTTTCTTCTTACTTCAATGTATAGGATACTTTTTAATTCGGGTAATTCCTGTCGTACGTTTCTGTCTGATAATATCAGTGTTTCTTCTCCTTCCGTTCTGTTAGTTTTGCTTTATTTGCTATTCTGATTTTGTTGCTTGCCTTACAGTTAGGTAAATAATTAATTTATATTTCTCGTTATTTATTCTGTACGTTTCCGGAGGATAATTTCAACACTTCGTTATTTTAATTAGCGGTTTCTTTGAATACCGTTCATTCCGTTTTGCTTTGCTTAAGCAATTCAGGTTTTGTTGTTTGCTTTGTATTAATTAATTTAAAAAAGATTCTAATTCCTCGAGAACGAAGTCGCGGGAAACAACTAGTGAGAAATATTTTCGTACACCTATTTTATCAGTTTTCATTACTAAAATCAAGGATAGATATAATTTTGGAAGCAGGAATGGAGAACAGAGCAATCTGGACGCGTGTCCAAGTCCCGGAGCCCCTTCCTCGGGACGGAGGGGTATGAAAGAAGAGGCGGGTCATAGCGACAGAGGTAAAAAGTAATCACGTATTTTTCAGCTACGTCATCATAACGTAGTTAACGAGAGCCAATATGACACTTTAAACTTTTCGTTACGTGTGGGAGGGAGGAGCTCTATACTGGGCTATGAGTCGGACTGAAATAAATACTAACCGTTCTCTATTCCTGCTCCCAAAATTACATCTATCCTTGTTATAATGTAGATGATGTTTGATACAGTAAAAGAAAAATTGTGGAAATAGACAAAAATATTACTTTAAACTACTCAGAAAGTGAAATTCTCATGCATTTATGTATTGTATATCTACTATAAAGTACAGTTTCTACTTTATAGAAAATCCATAAAATGCGAGAAAAGATTTTCGTTTAAACAACGTTGAATAATTCTTAATACAGATATTACTAGCAATAAATTTAGAAAGTATAATACCCATAAAAATTTCCCACAATAAAATTCGGAAAAACCAAATATTTATTCTCAACGAATGTTTCGCAAAAATTTCGTGTTTCAGATTGCTCGCCGAATATATGGGCTAGTTGCTATAAATTCAAAAGCTCGTAAGTTCCTATCTTGGAAAGAGCTATAATTTTTGGGATGGAAGAGCATAGTTGAAGGTTGGCATGATCTATGATAGAGGTTCTATAAAAATGTCCGTTCTATCGCTCAAACTTTATTTCTATAATATTTATGAGATATGTTCTATTGTATTATTTGTCCGATATTTTTTTGTCGTTTGGGGTATATACTACAGAATAATATAACAATTGAGTTATTCTATATAAGAAAATTGAATGGGGACAGCCAGAAAACAGCGAATGCGAGAGTTAATTTAATATTTCCCAAGAATATTTGATTTCAGAAAAAACTGTGTGAAACAAAGCGATAAGTAATTAGAATTAAGATTCCGCCGTCATATTTGTCGAGAACACGCACTTGTATAATGAATATATTACATTATTAATAACTCTGCTTTATTCTAAGCCTGAACTAGATTTCATAATATTACAGGCTGGGATAAGTAGAAAAGGAGACATTGTGGGGTGAAGTTATATCAGTATACTACACCGTTGTAATAGACCTAAAAATAAAATAAACAAGCTGGCCATATATATACGCCCGTTAAGGGACAAATTGAAAATGAAGCAAGCGCCATCTAGTGAACAGAAATACAAACTCAAAGGTGACATTTTTTCATTGGCTGAAAACATTCTGACACTAAAATTCTGCCTCTGCGCATTTCTAAGCGAACCAATAAGTAAGTTGTGATAACTCTCTGTAGCCAAAAAGTAGTATTTTCAAAATTAACCATGCACGTGCATACGTTCGTGTACTTGCTTGCTTAGTTAGATTCTCACGAGATGGCGGTTCGTAGCTCGCAGATAATTTTTCCACTGGTCACGTGATAAGTTCTGTCCAAGTTTTTTCACAAATCTGTCCCATTAATTCTGGGAGATTAGAATTAGGGTTGACGATCTTAAAAGTGCTTACAAAATACTCTACTTCTCCCATTTACAGGTTTAGATTAGTTATATTTAATTTATTCCGAATTCTGAACGATGTTAGACGTGCATGGTGTTACATGGAAATATTCAGATACTTATCAAATCCGTCACGTGCATAATCCATTCTGGCCCCAACTGTTTTTATTACGTATAGTAACATAAAGATTTTTCTATCAAAACAAAATATCAGCTTTTCCCACCTTGTTAATGAAGAATACAACTACAACTCAATCGCAGGAAGTTTTAGTTTGTCGTTCAATAAGAATTTATCGATTTATTTTGCTTTCGTTATGCTTAAAATTTTCCGTACTATTTCAAGATTTTATTCTAGTTTTCATTGTCGGGCGTCTGCAACACTTCTTATCGACGATTATGGGAGAAATTAAAAATTTTGAAGTGTAAAGATTTTCCGGCTACATGCATGCCTTATATCGTTTTAGGTTTTAAAGTAAAACCTTAATTGAGAATTCTAGTCACAATGAAACGCGAAGTAATACGAAAAATCGAAGATACAAAAAAGTGGCATAGGCGGGACACTCACGCTGATGTTAAACAACCACGACTTGAAATATAAAGGCGTTAAAATATAAAAGAAATTTGTGAAACTGGTGAGAGTTGGCAGCCGTTAGCTTGCTTCATTGTTAACACTATACAGCATATTAGGGTAGGGGTTCAATATTCCTGTAAAAATCAACTAATTTCTGGTATAATAAAATGCATTTTATATCAGGTTTTTGATACATAATTTTGATATTACCTTATCTTACTGTTTAATATTTTATGTGCCGTGTTACTTTATTGGGACGTGACTGATAAGCATTTTTCTACTGAATTACTCGTATATTTCACTGTTACGCTACATTTGACCAAATTTGGAGATTTTTAGGAAGGCGCAGCTTTTCTCGATTTATCGTTGACCGAGGTATTTGTTGCTTTTGATCTGAATTTGTTTCATTTTGTTAGTGAACCCAGCGTCAATGTGGTTTCTTAAATTAATACAAAAATTTCATTTCATTAGTGATACAAGTGCATTTAGTTTTAATTATATACTACATTTATACACAAGAAAGCTTCCTTTCAGTTTATAAAATACTCAGAAAAGTCTGGAATTGTTTTTTGACTTTTAAGTATAATAGGAGTATAGTTAAATTTTTTAGTACATCCAACCTTGAGAGAACTGTTCATAAGACATCTCAGGTTGACTTGCTAACAGTCCTAAACCCTGAGCTTCATGTGGATGAGGGATATTGCACTTCTTTTTATGTTAAGTCCACCCACCTGAAGAAGTGTTTTACGCGACCGTTTAACATTTAAAATATTTCATTATCGTGAACCTAAATATATCTACAATCAATTTAAATGTGCCATAAGATCAAAATGTTTCGTACACTTGATATATTTTAGAATCTCATCTCTCTATTATAATTGGATAAAAATAATATAATCATATATATTTAAGCGTTGCACGAACTGTAAAAAATGTTTACAAATATTTACTATCCCATTTTATGACAGTTGATATTTTCGGCTCTACTGTGACATCTTATCTTTAAATCTAGAAGTTTCTTATTTTTCTACTCAGAAATCTCAGTGTGTGTCGGTCATGGTTGAGATAACTCTACTTGTGGAAGATTTTTTTTCGTCAGAGACAACTCGTCGCACGTCAGCAACGAACAAGTTGAAGAGCAAGCTAGACACTTAAAAATTTTATAGCTGCTGAGTGGGAAGTTAAGTATGATCAGTGCACGCTTTTCCAAGGAAAAAACACATCACCTACCTGTCTTTCAACCTTCTACATCATTAAATTATTTCAAGAAAAGAGAATTACTTCTCCAACTCGAAACGTTTTTCTCTAACACTTTAAATGTAGCTATAAATAATTTATTGAATTCATGAACTAGGAAACCAATCAACACTAATTGTTTCTAAACGGGGAAAACGTCTCTTGACTTTTCTACCTCGTATTTTTCTCCAAAAATATCTATTAATTAAAGACATTCTTCCCCAAACCTAACTAGAGAAACGAAGCCTTGGAAGCAACGCAATACAAAAGAAAAAATCTCGTACAAGAAATAAATAATGTGATCAGGGTCATTCTAAGTCGGTAGCCTCCATTGGTTCACTTTCCTCTCCTTTACTAATCAATGATGAAATAGAAGTAGATAAATCTAAAGAACTGTAACAAATTATTCACAATTATATCAATCTATATTACTGGATCGTTACGTGTCGAACAAAAACTGTCCCATGTTGAGTATAAATTATTAAATTTCCCAAACAAATAATTTTGGATTATTATGCTTAATAAATACAGCGTGTTCCATAGTTCAATAGATCTCATAATGGAAATGAACATGGTGCGTGCCAACTGCCAACCGATATTGATTTTCTTCAAACTTGAGCTTGTTATATTCCTTGCTCTATAAACCTATTGTAATTTTCATCTGAGCCACTGTTTGGAATAAGCGCCGGAAAATCATACTCGTCTTGCAAAATTTTTATCCATCTTGTAAACTGCTGAAATGGATAGGGTATTTGATCGGACATTTTCTTCACTTTTCGGCCTGCCATTATAAAACATGGCGCCATATTTAACCCCTAAAACCATCTAGGGTATGTGAAGGAAATTTTTATAAAATCGGACTTGATTTGCCGAGAAAGGTTAAAAATTCTTAAATTTTTCACCACCAATTTCCAAGATGTGTCTTGGATTTGGAAAAAATCTTTCTTATTGAGTATTTACGTCTAAAGAGAAACGTTCCCGTGAAATTAATGAAATAAGTAATTAAATGTTATTTCATTAATTTCACGGGAACGTTTTTCTTTAGACGTAAATACTCACTAAGAAAGATTTTTGTCTAAATCCAAGACCCATCTTGGAAATGGGTAGTGAAAAATTTAAGAATTTTAAACATTTAATTACTTATAACTTTTCAACAAAGTTTCCATGTTAGCATTAAATATCGTATAGCTATACCACACAGCCCGTGGTTTTCTCTATTTTTTTACCTTCCAATAACAGTTTTATCGAAAAACAATAATGCAAATTTTCATTATTTTTTCTTGGTTTCGTTGCTTGTATTTTTCTATATTGTTGTTTGTTTATCGATAACGTGAAACTTATCCTATTCAAAAGCAAACTAACTTTCTGGGTACCTGTGGGCAATATACATCTAGATATTGGTATGAAAGTTTCTAAAAATAAGAATATCTTCAAATATTAACAATGGGTATCCAAGGATATGAATTACGAAAAAAACTAATCCTCGTTCATCTTACAACCTGACGTATTACCAAAGTCAAAGAGGGAAGGGGTAAGGTAACTATAACGGAACAGCCCCATCACTCTCAGGCGCACTTACCTCGGCGCATAGCTGGGGAGCCAGACGTCACGTGATCCGATAAGAAGGAAATTCAAAGAGTAAGTGCGAAAGACAGGGAGAGGCTCACCCTAGAAATTAGCGTGGTTAACTACACGTAGCCGTGACACTAGCCGTAAAATAGTCTCTGATTTATTTTCCCTCTTTGTTGCACTAATCGCGCATGTGAGGAACTCTGATACCAAGCCACAGCTTGGTACCCGTTTTGAAAGGAGAAGAGGGGGACTGACAGAGAATTTGGTCTCTCCTAGTCTCCTTCATATAACTGCTCACTGCCCCTTTCTCCCACTGGAATACTGGTTCACCCCAAAATTAGACTCCTTTTCTACTGCTCCCTGAGTATGTCGACGCTCTTTGTCACTCTCGCTTTAGGGATGAGCTGCAAATAATAAAATGTTTTGGAAATTTTTAAAGGAAGCTACCGAATAGCATTAAAATCAAGAACTCACGCACTAATAGAAATGTCTGATGTCTGATAGCTTCGTATAAATCTACGTCTGATAGAATGGAGAAGGAAGAGCAAAAGGTGTAATCAGATAGCCATTCCTACTTTTGGCTTTAATTAATTCTATTGATGGATGGCTTAGATTTCTCTCCGAGGATAGCATTAATTCCAGCAAACCTTTACCGAGTTTTACCTCTTTCGCTTTCTCGCTCTCTTTCTGTAAATGAAGATTGCTCGGTTCTGATAGTATATTTCGTGGTGCATACATGGAACCAGCCACACTTTTAGCAAGGTTTCTATAGAGATGGTTGAAATACAAGAATGTTTCTCCATATTATAACTTGGATAATCTCTAAGGAAACATACGTGCCTCGGTCGTTGCATTGCAGGCCCTACGACTTTCTTCATTTCTCCCCAGTATAAGGTAATTGGTAATATCTATAACTTTTTCATTAAACGCCCAGCTCAAATCGATTTACCTAGGAAGCTGAAATCTCGCAGGAATGTCACTCTTGAGTAGTATATAGGTACTCAAAAATATTTAGCATAGTATTTCGCTATTCTAAAAACTGGTTTTTACTAGTTTTCTGCTAGGATAAGGCGCCATCTGTCACACACAACTCCATGTTCTTTTTTTGATAATTCTAATATACTTTTAAAAATCTCACGAAATGTGAGAAGCTCATTAATGTGTTTTATTGTCACAAATATACCCTGTATAATATAGTACAGTCATGCTCGGTGATGGCAGATTTCAATGGAAGCCAATTGGACTTGTTTCAAAAGTCAATTGTGTTGACAAATTTCAATTGACTATTAACGTGTATTTTTTGTGCTGGTAAAAGAGTGTGGCTTGAACTCCTTTAAAATATCGGCGAAGCTTTGAAACATTGGAGATTGGTTGTTTTATCAAAATCGACTTGGCGGGAAGGAAATATTTTTGCAGCAACCAATGACGTATTTGAGTACACGAGACCTAAAGTTAGGGTCTGTTGCGCCATCTGGCACAGGCTATGTCATTAGAAAGTTCGAAAATCCTTCACTTTATACCATCTCTATACAAACCATGCTCTAAGCTTAGATCTTCTCCTTCCTATTTTGCTGCTGGAATAATTTTACATTGTTTCTCGCGGCGCGAAACGGATTTATCATTAATGACTAGCTCCTTCCTTGACCATCCTTCACCGGCCCCATTTCTAACTCGGGCTATTATTATTTCTAATGAGCCTATTTACTAACATTTATTCCGTGGCTGAACGTTAAACTAGGTGTGACTCTGAACGGAATAATGCGCCTGGTTTGATTACTCCAAGCGCATTTTTTTCGATTGATTTTTGATTTTTGATTTTTTTCACGAAAAATGATTAAATTTACCGAATATTTGGAATCGTAAGTTCACAAGATATGTTCCATATGTTTTTCACTGGTATATAAGAGGCTGTCATGTAGTGACGTAGGTGAAACGTCATAGATTCTAGGAAAGCGACGCCTGGTGAGGCGCTGTCAAAGGCTTAGTACAGACTAAATAAGAAGATGGACTGCAAAATCGAGTGTAGTCAATTCTCGCTTGTCGTTCTTGAACTAGCTCTCAGTTTGTCTCTAGCATTACGAAGTAAAGGTAGTGTCATACTTACTTATGTAACATATCTTATAAATTTATGATAATATTAGAATATGCAAGGGTGTAGCGGTAATGAGTATCATGACGTATAATTGTTGTCTTTAAGTTTTAAGGCAACCATCGCAGCAGCCGCGATAGAGTTTGCGAAATGGAGCGGATTAAGTGGGATCTGTGGCGACGCGTTCCAAAACTAGAGATTCAAATTAGTCATTTACCAAACACCGCTGTTAATTACATAATTTATAGCATACCATAATTTTACTATGGTGATTTTAGAATTCTCAGAGGCCATAACCTAATATATTATAAACATGGCAAACCTTTAAGTACTATAAATCACCGAAAAAATGATAATTTTTTCTAGAGGATTTATTCTGAAATTTGTTTTCTTAGATTACTCTAATTTCTCATCTCGAGCAAATAACTGCTTAATTTGACGAAGGGTCTGGGCATGGAGGTGCATTTCGATAATAAGTTAAATAAAATCTTAAAATCGAAATGACTTTAAAATAAACAAAAATATAATTACCAAATATAACATTAAGTGGTCCACCATTTAAAGATTTTGAGAGTTCCTGGTGAACTATTGGAGTGAAGCAAGATTTTCAAAGAAGAGGTATAAAATCCAAAAACATTCTTTGTTTAAAAGTATGGCAGTCTGGATAATTTCTTCGTTTCATGTAGATTGAATTGTCGACTTTCATGTACCAGATTATAATTCCCTGCATGAAAATTTTGATGTTCCAATTTCCAAAAATGAAAAAGAGAAAAATGGTATTAAAGCTTGTATTTTAGCGACAAAAAACTTTACGAGGAATTTTCACTAATTAGTTTACAACGTCTGAGAGTTCAACGCTTTTTTAAGGTAGAACTGGGATTACACGTGGGTAGAATATTTCACCCTGTATTGTCTTTATATAGCCAACCATATCTGGGTTGCCTTAATTACGTAACTTTAATCTTGCCGAATTAATTAACGAAGTGAAATTAAAACCATTGTTTGAAAAAATCTCTTTTTGAAAAAAATCCATAATAGAAATAGTACTTTGTAATTTTGTTTCTTTAGCGAAGAAAACTTAACCAAAAAACGGAAACCAAGACATTGTAAGATTAAAATAGCTAAAGAAAAAATTTCCCTCCCTCCGGAATCTTTTTTATGCCAGGGGGTGTAGTTCCCATCCTCTTACAGCATCTCTCCATCACCATACCAGGCACCCGACCGTCATTTCCAAGAGGGTCTCGTATTAGCGAAACTGCTTGTAATACGCGAAGAAACTGAGCTAGCAGTAAAAAAAAAAGGTGCGAAAGAGAGGGGTAGGATAAGGATTCCGGGAATTCTTGGACCTAGCGGAACAAGAGCGTATATAAGGATGAGAGCGTTTTCTTGTATTTTTGGCAAATATCTTTGCCAGATCGGTTTTCAACGAGAACAAGATGTGCCCGGCTGGGCACAGAATACTTTTGCACGGCAACTGTCGAATTACTATTATTACTATCAAAAAATGGCCCAGGGATGGACTCATAATATTAGCCACAGCGTACCGAACTTAAAAGGCGTATAGAAAATTTACGTGAATAGCCGTAACTATGCTAAAACGATTACCCGTAATTCTAACGTTAATTTATTTACTTCTATTATTATTCTAATAGTGCAACACAGTAATAGAAGTGAGTGAGTATGCCCTCGTTGCGAATTCTTTAACAGCGCAATCATTCAAATAATTTACTTAAGTTATAATTTTCAAACTTTTTCCTTATTATCTTAAGATGAATTTCGTCCCGAAACATCTTTAATTAAAATAAAACGTGAAAAAAAAAAAATTATTTTCTCGTGTGGAATCGAACTTGCGACCCATGGTTCTGCCGAGCAAAACTCAATATTTCTAACCGATATACCACCTATACCGCGCGCCCAGCCTGAGCGCGCTCCCCCGAGAATTTTTTCGGTACCTTTTAATTCGCCGAATGCCTAAGTTTTTTTTTATCTCATTTTAAAAACAGGAATGTTAAAACAGAACATTAATTTTTATTACGTAAGTCAAACAAAACTGATTCAGATTATTTTAAAACATTTTAAAACTAGTATTAATATAGTGCCACATTAAAACAATATTATTCCTATTTTTAAAATGTGAACAATTTTAATTTTTAAAATGGGACTCTATTTTATTCCTATTTTTAAAATATGACTCTATTTTATTCCTATTTTTAAAATATGACTCTATTTTATTCCTATTTTTAAAATATGACTCTATTTTATTCCTTTTTTTTAAATATGACTCTATTTTATTCCTTTTTTTAAATATGACTCTATTTTATTCCTTTTTTTTAAATATGACTCTATTTTATTCCTTTTTTTTTAAATATGACTCTATTTTATTCCTTTTTTTAAATATGACTCTATTTTATTCCTTTTTTTAAATATGACTCTATTTTATTCCTTTTTTTAAATATGACTCTATTTTATTCCTATTTTTAAAATATGACTCCATTTTATTCCAATTTTTAAAATGTGGCAATATTTTATTTATATTTTTAAAATTCCTCAATCTCAAAGTTTTGCTGGTTTTAAAAATTCGCGGGGATTTTTGAGATTTGAGGTTTTGAAAAGCGACATCTATGCGTGGTGCCCAAATACACCTTGACTGCCTTCCCTGAGATAGCGCGCTTAGGCCTGTATTAATAATAAATTTACTTTTGTTAAAACTTTAAAACTTTTTCGTCGTTAATTTAAGACGAATTTCGTCTCAAAACATCCTTAATTAAAATAAAACTTAAAAAAAAAAAAATTTCGTCGTGTGGAATCGAACTGCGACCCATGGTTCTGCCGCGCAAAAGGCAACTGCTCTAACCACCATACCACGAGCCTAGTTATCCAAACTACTATGCGTGGTGACCAAATACACCTTGACTGCCTTCCCTGAGATAGCGCGCTTAGGCCTGTATTAATAATAAATTTACTTTTGTTAAAACTTTTTCCTCGTTATTTTAAGATGAATTTCGTCTCAAAATATCCTTAATTAAAATAAAACTTAAAAAAAAAATATTTCCTCGTGTGGATTCGAACTGCGACCCATGGTTCTGCCGCGCAAAAGGCAACGGCTCTAACCACCATACCACGAGCGTAGTTAATCAAGTTCATATTCTAGTGGTATTTTTTTATAAAGCTCGCGCATGCGTATCAGATTCTTGGTTACACCATGACGTCAGCAAACCACCGCCGGTATTCCACTGGGGAATTTTTCATCGTTTCCCTCTCGTGGGCCCGTATATTTCAATTGACACCCGAGCGTGCTCGACGGGCTTTAAGTCTTCCGTTTATAAAAATATAACTTTTGAACGCCATCTGGCGTGCAAAAGTAAAAAGTTTTCTGACATGTCTTTTCGTTCCGTTCTTTTTCCCCCTTAGCTACCCTATCCGACGTTCGGTTCTGTGAACTACACCGCTCATGATTTCCTGATAAGTAGATGAGATGACTGAGTATCTCGAAAACAATCAGTGCCAGTAAATCTTTTTCTGTCGTTTACTTCGAGTGTGAAATTTCATGGTCTCTTTGTCACGTCCGTATTCTTGAGCTTGGGTTCGCGAAGACTCCACTATCCCGTGAAAGGTACGAGTGGCTATATTTTGCTCTTTAGGCCTTGGATTGAATGGGACAGACGAGCAAGAGGCAATAGTTATAGGTCAAAATTGGAGTTGCATGTTTCAAACATCGTCGTGGAAAACGAACATTTCTATAAGCTAGAAAACTATTCCTGTCTTCTTGGCCGTGAAGAGGTTTTTATTGAGTGTGGCCCATAGGGAATGGTCTAAATAGGAGCACCTTTTGAGACTCACGCAATAAGGTGAAGAACTCTCACGCGTTATATTAAGACCCGAAACTGATGTCGAACATCAAACGGATAATCATCCAAGAACTCTCTGTATTAAGATAAACCCTCTTGGGTTATCCAAGAAGGCGTTATAAATCAGCTTTTTGAAAATGTAATGCTGTTTCCTATCGAAAACATAGTTTACCATTACACTCTAAACTTCTACCAACTTCGTCATCAACATGATAATATCGACTTGTAGTGCTGAAACAAGTAGTTAAGGATTTATGGGCAATTATCATCTAACTGGTTTTAGGTCTCTAGTTGTGATCGTTAAGAAAATCCAAGTGTTTGGTTGAAATAAAAGTAACGAAAGTGATACTATGGTTAAAATACGTCATTATTAGGAGAAAAATGCTAGAAATCCTTCAACCACTACGCAAGTTGTAACAAAACTCACATGATAAGCATATCGTTCTGAGGCGTCCGAGCTGAGAAAATAATGTCAAAATTCTGATATAACCCCGACGCCCAAGCCCACTTAAAGAAGCGAATATCATTAATCTCTCACGTTATATGTAAAACTCGGAGTAGACCCTCTAGAAACTATTTACGTTAAAAAGCTCATAAAGACTGTCCCTATGACAACGATATCGTTACCGTTGCGTTGTCCTTTTTAAAAACATTTTCACAGAAATGAAATACTGATTGGCCTTAGGACGAATAAATAGCCATCTTATGTATTCCGAGCTCATACATTTGGCAATGACAAGTAAGAAGCTTGCTTATATGGCAATGCAGTGAGGGTCCCGGATATAGTGGAGGAAAAAAGCTAAGATCATCGCTTTTCAGCCCAATTATAACTTCTTAACGTCATGATCGGCTTCACGTGTATTATATTGTAAAAGAAGTAGTATTTCGTATCTCTTACAATATGGTAGCTTCATACATAATTGGAATTTGAATATGTTTATACACACTTTCGACAAAACAAAAATATAAAGCCTGAACTTTTCTTAAGCTTCACGTTTGTTTTTCGTCTTCCAAATAAGTTCCATAATGAACCAGAACCGTCATTACTTTCCTCTCGAAAAAATCTTATTATAACAATTATTATAACAATTCAATCGTGCCAGAACCATAAGAATATTTCAATACTTTTTATTTTTATGGATGCATAAGATATCCTTCTAGAGGGCGCTGTACTTAACAGTTACTGACCTCTGAGATTGGAATTTCTTAGTAACCGTTTCGAAATTACATTAGACATAATTTTTTAAAGACATAATTAGATATATTGCAATTGAATATTCTCAACACCTCCATCTATTAACCCTGACTCTTGCAGCACCATTTTGGGTTCAACGTATTTGAAGCATTAAAGAAAAAAGGCTTTTGTAATGTTTCAGAGACTGAGGTTTTTCTCCTTGAGTCGGTCTCTTTCCGTTTCTCAAAGCGACTAGTTTCCTTTTCCTTTAGACCCAAGAGTTGTCAAAATCTACAACCAGCGATTTTTTTTCTTTCAGGGATGCTTTTTCACTCTTTATTTCTAGTTTTTCGTTGAAGAATGATTTTTCGCCCAAACAGACATACAAAATATAGACGGATGTCTTTACATAGGTTTATTCGGTTTTTTTCCCGTTTCTTGGTCGTGTACAAGTAAAAGAAAATGATAATGGATGGTTCTTTTTGTACTTTTGAGGTGACGTGGCCATTAGTTGGTTTAGGGTTGCAGCAGGCTGGTTTTCGACGAAATTTCCACGAACATCCATAGGGGTGTTTCATGAACTATTTCATACAATGTTTTGAAATTCTAAAACACCAACTTCCTTCGTCACACCATCATCACAAGGGCGACACATTCTTTTCATACTCTGCACGTCAGGAATTGTTATAAGAATAGTTCCATGTACCTCAAAACCCCAAAACTGTATCGAAAACATATGAAATTTCTAAAAGAGCTTCATAGCCCTTACAAAAATCTTCTTAAGAGTTCTAAAGGAATTTCTTTGGAACCCTACGGAGCCCTTGGGATCATTTTCTAAAGAAACTATTTCCAAAGACTTCCATGGAATTTCCTAAAGAATTCTTGAGATAAATTTCCAAAGAATCTCTTGGGATTATATTCTAAAGAAATTCTTTTGGAATTCTAGAGATAAATTTCCAAAGAATGTCTTGGGATTATTTTCTGAAGACGTTCTTTAGGAATTCTAGAGATAAATTTCCAAAGAATGTCTTGGGATTAATTTCTAAAGAAATTCTTTAGGAATTCTAGAGATAAATTTCCTAAGAGGGTCTCGGGATTTTTTTCGAAAGAAATTCTTTAGGAATTCTAGAGATAAATTTCCAAAGAATGTCTTGGGATTACTTTCTAAAGAAATTCTTTAGGAATTCTAGAGATAAATTTCCAAAGAATTTCTTGGTATTATTTTCTAAAGAAATTCTTTAGGAATTCTAGGGATAAATTTCCAAAGTAGGTCTAGGGTTGTTTTCCAAAGAAGTTCTTTAGAAATTCTTGAGATAAATTTCCAAAGAATGTCTAGGGAATATTTTCCAACGAAATTCTTTAGAATTCTTGAGATCAATTTCCAAAGAAGGTCCATGGTTTATTTCCAAAAGAAATTCGTTAGGAATTATTGAGATAAATGTCCAATGAAGCTCTAGGGTTGGTTTTCCAGAGAAGATCTAGGGCTTATCTTCCAACGAAATTCGTTTGGAATTCAAGAGATTAATTTCCAAAGGTTTATTTTCCAACGAAATTCTTTTGGAATTCAAGAGATTAATTTCCAAAGAAGGTTTATTTTCCAACGAAATTAGTTAAGAATTTTAGAGATGAATTTCAAAGGGCCAGATATATTGCAATTATGCTTTACATATATATTTTACCCACATTGTTTAGCTAAAGTTTTCCTAGATAGACATTAACTTGATGGTTAAAAAAATTAAAAACGTTTCACGAAGGCTTGTCCCGTAGCTAAGGCTAGGCAAGCGCTGAAATGGAATGTTATATTTACCTATTTTTTTATTATATTTTCTTTGCCTTCAATAATCCGTGAGGTGTTTATGTAAAGGATAAAATAGATTAAAAGTAAAGTAAGAGTAATTAAAATCGTTACGTTTAGATTTACAGGGAATCTAAGCTGTCAGTCGGAATTTTTGCTTAATTCTCTTATGGCTTGTTTTATCTTTATTTCGAGCGTAATTAGAGTCCAAAATAAATATTTTTTGAAAAACATTGTAGAGGAAATTAGGTTAAACGCGTTTCTGATACTCGAAAAACTCTCAGTGAATATACATTATTAAATTTAACAACGACGTCTGTATCTACTGCTTGGCCGTTAAAGCCTCCAAAACCCACTTAGTACCCCATACAATTGCACAAGGTTTAAAACTTTCTGCCGTTTACGGATGTTTTTAAGTCGATTAAATGTCTGACTTTTAAAGCAACTTCACTCTGCATGCGAGAACTTCCCTCTCTATAAGGGGTGTAGTTCAGCATATAAGAACTACACTTCCTGTATTGGGATATGGTTCTGCATGTAAGAACTATCCTCGTTTCAAGTGGCTAAATTAATTTACCCACTTCTCTATATATTACCCAATAAAATTCCAAAGATATTTCCCAAGAACATTCCAAAGATATTTCCCAAGAGAATTCCAAAGATATTTCCCAAGAAAATTCCAAAGATATTTCCCAAGAAAATTCCAAAGATATTTCCCAAGAAAATTCCAAAGATATTTCCCAAGAAAATTCCAAAGATATTTCCCAAGAAAATTCCAAAGATATTTCCCAAGAAAATTCCAAAGATGTTTCCCAAGAAAATTCCAAAGATATTTCTCCAGAACATTCCAAAGATATTTCCCAAGAAAATTCCAAAGATATTTCCCAAGAACGTTCCAAAGATATTTCCCAAGAAAGTTCCAAAGATATTTCCCAAGAAAATTCCAAAGATATTTCCCAAGAAAATTCCAAAGATATTTCCAAAGTAATTTCCAAAGAAAAAGAGGCCAATATTCCCCAATTTCCTAAAGAACGCCTTAAGGATTTCCAAAGAAATTTCCCAAGGAATTTTCTTAAGAGTTCTTAAGAAGATTTTTGTAAGGGAGTTTCAGGCTATAGCAGACTTAGGCAGGGAAAAAAATTGATGCATGAACCAGGGCTTTAATAAGGATTATTATGATGACTATTGACTCTAACGCTAGAATAAACCTGAGAGGTCAGAAAATTTTGACTGAAAGGGAGATGAAACATCCAAAAATCAACTTTACCGCACTCAGTCTCTGATATTAAAAGTGCATGATGGTTTCGAAGTAATGCTTAGTCACATGCCTTGAGAAAGAAATAAAAAGCCTGATTTGGCTGATCAGGGAGAAGTAGGCATGCGCTTTTTAGACTGGCAAACGTAATTCTTATCTTCCACAACTGGTTGATATAGGGAAAAAATAGGTAAAAACTTACCACTTGGCCAGTGGTATAAGTTTTACGCAAACGGGTACTATATAACTACCTTCTTGTGAGAATCTGACTGACTAGGCCAGTGAGTACACGAACGAACATGCGTGCGTGGTTAGTTTGGAAAAATTCCATTTTTTGTTGCAAAGGGGTTGCAAAACCAAAACAGTAATCCACGTAACAAAAAGGAACCAATTTAACCTCCCTTTTCTTTCCTTTCTCCCATTGTACAAGGTAAGGCTCGTGGTGTAGGATACAATTTCACCCCACAATTCATCTCTTTTTCTACTCCTCCCTGGCCTGATTGTCCTCGACTGGCCTCAGGTAACTCGTGCTTTTTAACAGTCAACTTTGTGCGTTATGTGTTTTATATCAAAGTTCATACTACTAGGTCAAGTTTCCTACCACTGGAATCTTTAACCTTTTGATCAAAATTTAAATTCCAATTTTTCCTATAGCTCTCGTCGCTATTAGGGCTCGAGAGGCGAGGTCGCGCGTGAAGGTTAAGGTTATAGACAGAGTTGGGCCCTCCTGGGAGGACGAATGCTAACAAGCTGGTATCATAAGTCTAGGTGCACTTTATTTACTTTGTTTGGAGGCGATAAACTATGCCGAGTTGCGCAAATGTGAATCTAACCTCATATTTTTCCCCTTGCCTAAGGACTTGAAACTGTAATCCCCAGCACACTATATGAGGTTCCTTCTTATTCGTCCGTCCAGGTTACTCCTAAAACATTGGTAACATCCATGTAAAAACTTAAATTATGATATGAAAGTTAGGCTGGGGAACTAAAAATTACTATAACGTTTTCTCATTAAGGTGTCTATAACCATTAAAAGAGGACAATTGTATAAATTACTACGGAGCGTCTTGAACATTGGTGCCCTTCTTTGCAGTTACTTTATATTACAAATAATTAAGAGCTAGATAATGTTTATTTCGCAACTATACAAATAATTAAGAGCTAGATAATGTTTATTTCGCAACTAAAGTTAGAGGCAACCACATGATCTATAGAGTTCTAAAACTGATTTCTTTTTTGCGAAGGTTCCGTCACTTATTGGCTCAAAGTCACTACCGGTGAAGGAAACGTATTAGGAAGAAGCTGAGCGTGCTGACACCATCGGGCTTCCAGGCAACCATGGGACTCCGCTGGATCCCATGATGCTCTGGAGTGGTCTTTATATTTGGCTGCTACTCGTACTGCTGCCGAAAGAAACTAATTCGGAAGATTGCAACAAAAAGTGTAAGTGTAAATGGAAAGACGGCAAGAGAACTGCGGATTGCGAAGGCGTTGGTCTTACCAACCTTCCCAAAGGACTAAACAATGGCACCCAAGTATTAAACGTGGCGGGAAACATCATAACGAACCTGCCCACAAAAGGCTTCCATTTCGTTGGCCTAATAAATTTGCAAAAAGTCAAACTGTCGCGTTGCGGCCTGGTAAGGATCGCGGACGACGCGTTCTACCATCTAGCCAACCTGATCGAACTCGATTTAAGTCACAACTTCTTAATTATGGTGCCGGCGATACCATTACAAGATTGCCCCTTATTGCGCCGATTACTATTGAGTCATAATCCAATCAACCGGATCGAAAATGAGAGCTTCGCGTCACTGAAACAAATAACGACGCTCGATCTGGTGAACTGCCAAATCGAGAGCGTCGATTCGGGCGCCTTCACTGGTCTTCGAAAACTCGAGTTCCTCAGACTGAACGGCAATCGTTTGCATTCCATGCTTGAAGAGACTGTAGTAGTGCTACCCAAATTAAGAACATTGGATCTACACGGTAATCCTTGGTTTTGCGATTGTGGAATTCGGGGAGTTCGCGTTTGGATGGTTGAACGCAACGTGCCTTACAGCATTCCCCCGATCTGCGAAAAGCCCTCGCGTCTGCGAGATGCCTCATGGGATAACTTACAGCTGGAAGACTTTGCGTGCCCGCCTCACGCTTCAACTCCGCGAACGCCGGTCATGTCGACGGTCGCAGAAAACGCGACGTTGGAATGCAAAGTAGAATCCATACCAAACGCCGCCATACACTGGATATGGAGGGGACGGGTCGTCACAAACATGACTCCTATCTCATTTGGTCGCCAAATGTACGTCATCAGGGAATCACCACAGGGAGAAGGACAGCCAAAAGTCAGTTCCTTGACTATTTATAACGTCATGCTGAAAGACGCCGGCATTTATGTTTGCGTCGCTTCCAACCGGGCTGGAAACATCTCGATTAACGTGACGTTGATAGTGAACGGCCAATCAGGTAGCCAAGGTTTATCGGGCGGTGAAATTGTGGCCATCGTTATAGGAGTACTTCTGGTGGCCACCGCATGTTTCGTAGCCGTGTGTTTGTTTGTACTGCGACGCAAACCCGCGACGTTGACCCAAAATAACTCTTCTTCTGTGGCTTCTAGTGAACGGAAAAATTTACAGATACAATTGCACCGGAAATACGACGGGATAAAAGAAAATCATTTTGAAATGACGACAGTAGATGTCATGCCGCCGTACCAATCTCGGGGAGATGACCACGACGTCGTGAATCAAATTGCGGAGCCCGAAAAATCCAACGTTTACGGATCGAATAACTCAATCGCGCCGCCAAAAGTTAGTAGTATCACAGCAATCACCAACACGCCCGGAGTTACGAAACGCGCGGTGGTAACCTTCGCAGAAAGCCCAGATGATTCTTGTACGGTGTATCAAAGGCGAGATACTAGTAACACCCCGTCGCCAAACGATTACCCAAGTTCTAATATTATCAGTTCTTCCCCGTACGGTTCAAATCCGAGGCTGCGTACCTTGTACTCGGAAACGGACGGAAAAGAGCCGTGCAAACCCTATTCGATTCTTAAGAGTGCCAACAATCCTCAACACCCATTGCCAATTATGACTTCCTCGGAGGAAATGACCCAACCACCACCTTCATCTCAACCGGTATTAGCTTCGACATTACCTCGTGGTCCGCGCAATAGGAACTACCTCGATAGTCAGCCAACGGCTCAAACGCTAGGGAGACACCAGCACAACCCACATCATCACCAACACCAGCAACACCACTACCAACAAGGGGGAAGACCCAATACGGGCGAAAGTCAGGTCTTTAAGTACGATAATTCCTCGGCACACGCTCCATCTTCTAATTACGGGGCAGCCCTTTATGGAACATGGAAGAGAGGTACCCTAGCGGGTGGAGGCGGCGGGATACCTCATATTTCGGCGAACCCTTTGCACTTGGCGCTTTCACCCGAGGCCAGAGATTCCCCCGATGAAGGACTCGGTGACGAGCGCGAGTACGAGACTGACATTATGGAATGAAAGATGTGTTTTAGAGGGATAGTGTCAATATCGTTTTTGGTGTAAATGGTATTATTCCGATTTAATTCATGAGTTTTTATATTACTGCAATACGTCTGACAATACACGTGTATTGCAGACTGGTGCCGAGCTTGAAAATCTTATCACACAATAGTCATTCTGTTATTCGTTGAACTATTTAGTCTTTCAGATTGATTGGGCCATATCTTTCAACATTTATAATGTCAAAATGCTAAAATACAGGAAAGGTCACTATTTTAGAAACACTAAAGCTCAATAATAACACTACGTTGTAATAATGATAAACAGCTAAAGCATAGAAACACTATAGGCTCACGTAACCACACTCATTATTCATACCTGGTATTCTAGATTAAGAAAAACTCCCAGGCAGACGGTGCTACGAGAGTATTGTACACACACTCCAGATGTTAAATTAAAGTGATTAAGTCCGTTGGAAACGAATCGTGTCATAATGTCTCCTATTTGTAGAAAATTTGGATCTTATTCATTTTCCAACAGTTTATATTTTTTAGACTAAATCGGAACACTAACGAAAGTGGCACTATCCTTTTAAACTAAATTATATAGAAACTGTTAAATAAAAAAATCCGATATTTGTGAAGATATAGTAGATATTAAGGAAAAATATAGTAAAAATTAAAATAAAAAACTAAGAAAATTGCTCGGTATGTTTATAATACGCATCCTTTTGTGTATGAATGTTGTTACTCGATGCGAGTTGAAAAAATACTAAAAAATTTACAAAGCACCTCGATCCGTGAAAAAAAAAAAGATAATATACTAAAAAAAAATTAAGTAATTACCAAAATACAAAATATTGTTGTTTTTTCCAAATCAGTTAACAGTCTTTATTTCGCCGCGTGTTATTTTAAAATCAATGAAAAATTAACTATAAAAAATATAGCTTAACCTCGAAATAAAAATATATTTGGTTTTGCATAATCATGTTTAAACTAATATTTATCATATCAAATCATGAAAAACCATGCAGACATTTTATGGTCAACGCAACCAAGGCCGGATTAAGGGGGAGGGCCGAGGGGGCACTGGCTTGTTAAGGGTGAATTGATTTAATCTATTCCCCGTAACAGCATTTTCTGTTCCTTTTCTTCCAGAATATCATCTCGGCCCCCTGGCACAAAGTTGCTTAATCCGGCCCTGAATGCAACGATCGCGAGAAACCGTATCTTTTAAAATAGTACTAGTCTCTGTGTGGGCGCTTATAGGACATCTTACAAGCTAACAGCGTATTTCCGCGAGAAATATGTGATCAAAAGATTGGTCACTGTTGATGGAGAGGATGTTATTTTTCTCAGCTAGTTAAGTTGCAACTTGCAGAGCTGTTCAGAATTAGTAACGTTTCAGCGCAAAACCAACTTTTACTAAAGGGTCGATAATAGTATGTTGCAGCCTTGAGTTAGTCGAAGTTTTATGAAGAAAAAATGTCAAGCAGTTGCGCGTTACAGCGTATCCGAAAATTATGCCATTTTTGCAATAGAAATTATGTAGCGGCAGAAGTGATGGGATTACGGCAATAGAGACTAGTACTATAGTTGGGAATAGATAAAGGAATACATCCTTAGCCACGGAAACATTTCAGATGAAATCTGGTTGAACCGTTTTGACAAGTTACAGTTCACCGTTACTGAGAAAAATCTGAACTGTGATATTAAACACCGCAGGATAGTAGCTGTTCGCAATTAAGAAAGACGAAAGAGAACTCCGACCACACTCATCGGGTTTACTGCATTATGGAATGATCTTCCAAAGCCAATTAAGCAAAGAGCATCTGATGAAAACCCTATAAGGTGATGAGGTAGGAAAACCTTTCAATAATCATTTTTCCCCCGCTAATAATTCCCGATTATTTACCAAAGGCTCAAATCTATCTATCTACAGGGTGTTTCTGTTAAGTCTACCACTAATTAATCGGTGTATTATTTGGGTCAAAAAGGTTGGAATAGTGTCAAAGAACATGAGGTCTACAGGATTTAATTACATTAGAAACTAAAAAAGAAATAGCCACACATTAGGTTCATTTTACCACCGAAACCACACTTAAACCTATCTATAAACACACTTCTGAAGGTTCAATATTGTTCTTAAGTTGAAGACTGATATGTCATACTCCACATGAGAGACCATTTCCGTTTTTTTGAGGTGGGGCTGTGTTTGGGATCCCATATCTCCGTAATTTAATGTTCAGACTTAATGTTCCTTGATACTTTCCACTAAGTTTAATCCGAAGAAAACACCCTATAATTTATGGCACACTTATCAAAAAGATCCAATGTGTAATAATTTACTATCTGAAACTTAACCCTAAAAAAGTGTGGATTCAACCTAAAGGTGGTAGAAACGATCAAACTTCCGTGGTTTATTTATGATTCTACAAGATGTGGAAATTAACTTGGTGGACATCTCATGTCCAAAACATTGAAAGGTGACGACGAAACCAAATATCAGATTATAAGTTAATAATATCCATCTGCTATACCATTTTATGAAAAGCGTTAAATTATAATAGGTATGGTTTGTAAGATGACAAATTTCATTTGTCTCACCAACTAATTGCGGATTTATTATAAAATGCCACAATTTCAGGATATTACATCCCAAACTCAACTTATTTATGGACCCCCTTTTTGGTCAATACGGAAAGGACATATTAGGTCAATATATTCGTTCTCGTCATTAAAATGCCCGCATATTAAAACAGGTACAGCCAAGAGATATCCACCAAGTGATTCTACTGCTTTATAACCCAACTTCTGAAGTTTCGTCTGGTACTACTAATTGGTTTTTTACCTATATCACGTACCATAAGTTCACAAGATATGTTCCATAAGTTTATCACTGGTTAGTGAATGCTTGTAATGAAGTGACGACGTAGGTGAAACGTTAAAGATTCTCGTGAAGCGACACCTAGTGAGGCCTTTCAAAGGCTTAGTACTGACTAAATAGGATGATGGACTGCAAAACCGTGTGTAGTCAATTTTCGGGTCGTTCTTGAACTAGCTCTTAGTAAGTCTCTAGTATTACGAAGTATAGGAAGTGTCATACTTATGGAACATATCTTATAAACGTATGCAAGAACTAATAATAAACCTTGTGTATCTTGAAAGTTTCTTCAAGAGAACAGTGTACTATATAAACTTTTCAGCCAACTTTAATACCCTTAAGTTACTTTAATCAAACATTCTTCCTTACCGCAAAAATTCTTCGTAAATCCTTCGAAAAGTAGAGCAATGAATTTAAAGTTTCCTCTAAGCTCGAACAATTAATTTAATTAGATCGAATATGTTAATTAACTACCGACAAACTTCTTGAAACTTGTAGGTCACGTTTAAAATTTTACGCCAATAAATCGATGAAACGTACTCTCCTACTATGCTATTATGAATTGGTTCATTACTTCCATAAATTTTAGCGATCACTTGGATCAAATAGCAAATATTGAAGACCAAATTTTCGAACTGCGTTTATAGGGACCGATTCAATAGAGTGGCATAAAATTCGAGGGCTATCTCAGAAATGTAAGGTAAGTATACCTCCATTCTCTTTTTGAAACCTCGGTTTTTCTAAGAGCTAATATTCATTGTTAGTTTAGAAAAACCTCGTTGTCATGTAGATTTGAAGAGTTTCGATTAGCCCTAAAAGAATCATTACAAAACTTTATCTTTGTCGTTAAGCGAAAGTTTAATATTATAAAAGAATAAAAATATATTCTTACTTCTAATTTGAGAATCGAGAAATCTTCCAAAAGTTACAATTTATTTCAGGCACACTTGAGAAAACGGGGATCTATTCAATAATTTAATGTTCGCTATGAAAATAGATCTAAAACGGTGAGTTTTAACCCTCATTCAACTTTATTAATTAAACCTTTAGAAGGATAGCATAGTAATTTAATTTTTAATAATAGCTCAATTAAGGGAATTAAATTAATAATTTTATCCCTCAGATGTAGCGTGCACTACTTAAGCAACAAGGCGCAGTAGCTTCATCCTCGTCATTTTAAACAAGAATGCAACAAAACGCTAAAATGTTTTTTATTATTTATTTAATAGTTTTGAACGAAACCATGACAGACTACGTAAGTTTAAAGAAAAAGGCGATTCGATTATACATGGTTTAAAAATTCGAAATATCATCAAGTGCACTTGAAAAAGAGTAGAGACGGAATTTCTCCGTATTTGCTTTAAACTCTTTTCTCCCAACGTTTCCGGCTTGAAGCAGACTGCGTGGTAATTAAAACATCAAAACGGTCAAGCAATTCGCTTTATTGAATCTCAGCAAGCTCGTGGCGCATCCTATAGAATCTTTTGAAAACTTTTCCCGTGCTTCAAATTAACTTAAACCGAGAAAGAAGCCAATAAGTTGACGTAAATATCGAGTTCAAATATTGATTGAAAGACTAGCTCAGACCAACGTCTTCTAATTGATCGTAAGCAGGGTTTCTACAATTAGTATTGCCAAAGTAGCCGCTTTTGCAAAGGCTGTAGTGAATGTTTCATAGTAAGTGTTTGTACCTTTCGCAAATGATTTCAGTAGAAACGAGTTGTGGATTCGTAACTTTAACCTACTCTAATAAAATAGTTTTCGAGTTTGAACACGGTGACACAGCCTTCCTTCACTATAGCTACAGTCTTTTGATAAAGGATCCTGAAAATTTTACAGAATTGATAGTTAAGAGTATTTCTAGTGAAGCAAAGGCATAGAGGAAATCCGAATCTCTTTTTTTGTGCGTATTTACAAGCTACAGACCATTCCCGTATTGCCATAGGAAAAGAAAACAGCACAGAGGAAGGGCTGCCATATTATAGCTAGTTCCATCGTGCCAAGAAGCACCGCAAGCGGAAGTACGAGTCGACTAGCCTCACGCGTCTAATGAACGCGAGCTCCATCTGGTGTTGCCTCTTGGCGCGAGGGAACTAGCCTAATATGGTGGCCCCTCCCCTGTGCGTTGGTTTATCTGCAAGTATTTATTGAAATGGTCTATTACAATGCTGGAGATAGCGAACTTAGTTTTTAAACCATTTTGCGTACGCCGTTTCGAGAAGATACAGGGGCTCTTATAGTCTTCTATAACCCCAACATTCTTGAAAATCCCGGAAAACATTCTAAGATCGTTTTATATTTGACACGCCTTTGTTCGTGGCTGATATTTTCTATCCGCACATGGCGCTGGCAGCGTGCACCCAACAAGTTTCCGATAAGGAGGAGGTGACCTCTAAAGTGCCGATTCCTTTAAAAACCGTCTTTACCGTTTCAACTTCATGTTTTAACGGTGGTTGGACCTGCTTCCGCAAATTATTCTTCAATTATAATGAACAATTATGGATACAATAAATTTTTGTTAACTTAATTTGCCATCCTGTACTTTCATCAAGTATGGGCATCAGCTTGGCACTCAGTTGCTCATTGTCCATAAATTAATGTATAATCGGTTAATCACAAATCAATTTCAGCACATTAACAGGAAATTTTACATACAAACTTCTGTGCATTCTGCGATTTAACATATAAATGTCTGTAGATATGAACTTCTGTGATAATAAGATTCCACGTACAAACTATCAACTTTCTGTGGATATTGCGACTTAACATACAAACTTTCTGTGGATATTGCGATTTAACATACAGACTTTCTTTGGATATTGCGACTTAAGCTAGATTCCCACTCGACCGAAAAAAACCGGCGTAAATCACACAGCCAACGGTAAAAATTTTAACTTACGCCGGCGTCCGGCGGTAGACCGTTCACACTACGACCGAATTTTCTGTTTGGCGGTAGATAATTTTGGGTCACGTGACAGATTTGAGTTGTTTCCACAACATCTATTTCACACTCTGAATTGGTATCTTTGTCCCTTTGTAGCTTAGATCGTACAAGAAGGGATATTTTCTGTTTCTCAGTAATGGGGTCTTCCTTATTAACATCTTATCTCTTTTTACTTCCGTTAGTTTAATTTTTCTTTCTTGGTGGTATGTTTCCGATAAGCCTTGGTCAACCACAAAAAAATGGCGGCTATCAATCGATCTCGCGTGTGCGTGCGCTCTTGAAATTTATGACGTTGTCAGTGGGATAATTTCATTGGCTGAGACACCGGCGTAACGCCGAACACGGCCGAAAAAATAGAACACAACTTACGCCCGACTGAACGGAAATTCCGTCGGGCTCGGCGTAAAGATTTTTCGGTCGAACCCCTTTCTGCCGGGTTTCCGTCGTGTTTTCCGTCGAGTGGGAATCTAGCTTTAACATACAAACTTTCAACTTTCTGTGGATATTGCGACTTAACATACAAACTTTCAACTTTCTGTGGATATTGCGACTTAACATACAAACTTTCAACCTTCTGTGGATATTGCGACTTAACATACAAACTATCAACTTTCTGTGGATAATGCGATTTCACAAACAAATTTCAAGGGATAATGCCATTTTACATACAAACTTTGTGGGATACTGCGATATAACATACAAACTTCATGGGATAATGCTATTTCACTTACAAACTTCCAACTTTCTGTAGATATTGCGATTTAACTTTCAACTTTCTGTGGATATTGCGATTTAACATACAAACTTTCTACTTTCTGTGGATATTTCGGTTTAACATACAAACTTTCAACTTTCTAATGATATTGCGATTTAAAATAAAAACGTTCAGTGGATAATGCAATTTAACATACAAACACCTGTGCACAAAGTGATTTAACCAAAGGCTTCTGTGAACAATGCGATTTTACATACAAACTTCATGGGATAATGCGATTTTACATACAAACTTCATAGGATAATGCGATTTTACACACAAACTTCTGAGGATACTGCAATTTAAAACACAAACTTCATGGGACAATGCTATTTAACATACAGTCTTCTGCGATGATACGATTTCACTTACAATGTTTCAGCTTTCTGTGGATATTGCGATTTAACATACAATCTTTCAACTTTCTGTGGATATTGCGATTTAACATACAATCTTTGAACTTTCTGTGGATATTGCGATTTAACATACAATCTTTGAACTTTCTGTGGATATTGCGATTTAACATACAATCTTTGAACTTTCTGTGGATATTGCGATTTAACATACAATCTTTGAACTTTCTGTGGATATTGCGATTTAAGGTACAAACTTCTAAGGATACTGTAATTTAACAAACAAACTTCATGGGATTATACTATTTAACATATAATACGTATGCGATAATACGATTTCACTTACAATCTTACAACTTTCTGCGGATATTGCGATTTAACATACAAGCTTTCAACTTTCTGTGGATAATGCGATTTTACATACAAACTTCAAACTTCATGGGATAATGTGATTTAACATACAAACTTCAAACTTCATGGGATAATGTGATTTAACATACAAACTTCAAACTTCATGGGATAATGTGATTTAACATACACACTTCTGTGGATACTGCGATTTAACATAAAAATGTCAGTGAATATTACGATTTAACACAAATCTTCTTTGAATAACGCGATTTAACATACTATCTACTGTGGATAATTCGATTTAACATTCAAACTTCTGTGAATAGTGTTACTTAACATAGATACGTCTGAGGATAATGCGATTTAACATACACTCCTGTAGAAATTGCGATTTAACAAACACAATCCTGTAGAAAATGCGAGTTAACTTTCAACTTCTATAGATTTAACTTAAAAACGTCTGTGGAAAATTTTCCATTAAGGATAAATACTAAATACCAGAAGTCCATTAAATTAGCCTAGGAAGTGAACAATTACAATGGCTGGTATAGCGTACGTCTCTGCTGGGATAAAAACTACTTCTAACTGCATGGATAGGGGGTTAAATTTTTCCCCCTTTCCTATCACAGTTAAAAATCGCGAGCTCCTCTCTAGGAAGTCTTTCTTGACGTGAGCGGGGTGTGACTTCTTCAGCCCATGAACGCTGCGTCTCTAAAGGGTAGATTGTTTGCTTTATAAAAAATTTAAAAAAGGAACGGCCACGGTTGTTAAAGGGAGGGTGAAGTAGAAAATTAAGTGGTTTTTTTAATCGATTCTTCTACTAATTATAAGAAGGCAGGGGGTCACGCGATTGGTCGGACGTCCTTATTTAAAATTATCTTTTAAATCTGAACCTAATTTGAATTTTAAAATCAATCGGAGCTAGTATTTCCTGAATGTTTGACTATGCAGACTGGTCTTGTAAATAGTAGGGGAATCGATAAAAAAACCACTTGATTTTCTACTTCACCCTCCCTTAAAATAGTTTTTTTAGATAGGGTTATGAAGAGTCATAAAAAACTGAATGACCTTGACTGTTCCAAAATTCACAACCCCATCCCTTCTCCTATTATTAAGCGGGCTCGGTTTTACAGTGGAAGGGGGCGTTTTCAGCCAATAGTTTTTTCTCTCTCGATAGGGTAAATTTTGGCGTACGAGTCGCACCTAAACCGGAGATCTGAGAAAAATTATCGCGAGGTGGCGAATGTGTCGCCCTTCTTCAGTATTGCTACACAAGAGAGGGGAGTCCCAAACCCCGCTTTTGGTTACTTCCTAGGCTAATTTAATGGACTTCTGCCAAAACGCAGGACAATCATCGTTCCCTAGTTTTATATCAGGGAAACGCCGTTATTTTTTATATTTTCCGGATGGTAAGCATGGAACTTTGTTTCTATTTTTCGCCAATTTTTGTCGAAATTTAAAGCAATGGCCAATAAGAAGCGACGTCTGCGTTACGACATTGGCGTAATTTTGGTCAGCTCGCGAGAAGTTTGTTTCAACGCCATTTCTTCTTTTGTAAGAGAATAGTTTAATTTCTAAAAGTCTTTTTTCCCGACGAATTAATTGAAGTTTGGATTTATTGTCATTTATATGATAAAACTGAGATATTTTACAAAGACAAAAGAAAATCGACGAGTTACGAATGGTGTTATTTTCAACATGAAGGGTAAGCCTCTATCAGCGAAAACCAACCTTTCTCCTTCGCCAATAGTGGAACTCAGGCCCAATCCCGTAATGTTTTTGAGCGTTTGGAAATATCACATAACGTATTCACAATTTTTTTCTCTACTGAAAAATCATGAAAAGTAAAGTGAGACAATCAAATTGAAAAGAAGCCTAAAATGATAGTTAAATGTTTAATTAATTCATCTATTTTTTGGTAAAATTTCAGTGTGATCACTGGTGCGAAAATAGCTTTTTTATTTCCGCTAAATCGATATTTACTTTGTAATTTTGAAGAAACGTGACGGTTTTCTTCACAATTCGCAATTTTGCTTTAAATTTAACGGAGAAACTGAATTTTTTTGAATAGAAAGTTGTATTGGGGCTTAATATGGCGCAGAATCACATTGAAGTGACCAAGGATGGATAAGTTAGGTTATTCATTGCTATCTTTTGCGAATTGAAATTCAATACCAAGGATCGTTGGTGCAGATATTTCCAAAATACAGGATGTAAACGGAAAAAGATTAGTTACTAAACTGGCAAATGTCGCAAACACAAAAAAGCTACCTTTTCCGAC
Source organism: Phalangium opilio (assembly GCF_054372755.1). Taxonomy (NCBI): domain Eukaryota; kingdom Metazoa; phylum Arthropoda; class Arachnida; order Opiliones; family Phalangiidae; genus Phalangium; species Phalangium opilio. The sequence continues at coordinate 2,987,219 of NW_028324158.1, read as the reverse complement.
AAGCTATGTTTGTACGATATATTTTTCGGTTAAAGTAGAGATTTCTATACGGGCATTGGGTTTATGACAGTATCGGAAAATAATCTTCAGCAAGTTTTGAAGTCAACAAGCGTGTGTAGTAGATATTATTAGATATAAAATTATTACAATACAGTATATTTTCAAAGCTTAAAGAAAATATGGGTTAATTGAGAAAATAAGCACGTGCCAATATTTAAAACATTGTTCGAGCTATTTCAACTAGGAACCTGAAACAGCGAAAGATATTACCTTAATTAACGTACTTCTGAATCAAATTGAGAGTAAGTCCTGCCGATTTAATTTGGTCAAATTGGTTGGGTCAACGAATACAGAGTCGCGACAACGTGCTCGAATGACCACCGGTTCTAGCGCCTTGTTAAACGGTGGGGCTTCCACTGTCCGACTCATTTGAGGGCTCCTGGTCCTGGATGTAAGGGGAAAAGGAGATGGGTAACGGGGAAAAGCCCTTCTCCTTTAATAGATAGTTGTCTAATTGAGCGCGCGAGTGTCCGCCAGACCGAAATTGAATTGGCTACCGCACGAACGGTTTAAGGACTGCTATCATCGACTGTTTTAAATGGATCCACTCTGGCCTAACTACTCTAGGGGACGAGGTCAACAGAACTGGGGGTTTTCTCATCACTAAACTTTTAGTGATTGCGACGTTAAAAAGCTATGAAAGTTTTATTTTCAAAACTTCATCATTATTAAGGAAACTTTCTGATGAAGCAAACCTAGCTAAACTATTTTAAAAGTAGAAGAAATTTTATCACAGGAGAAAATTAAAATACCAGACTTCCAATGTAAATTACATTTCGTCTGAACTTATACAAAGACTATTTAATTGGATTGATAAATAGTAAAGTATATTTTAATTAATAAATTTCATTAAACTGAGTTTTAGTCTTTTGGATTAAACAGTCTTACGACTTTCCGCGTTTGGGACCACCCTTGATAAAATTTTAGAGGAAAAAACGTAAGGTGTAATACGTTCCTGGGAAGCCCTCATATGAGCGGACCCTAAAATTGCGGTTTTCATAACTGCGGTTTGCCCGTCGCAACAGTTCTCTATACAGCGGTTCTCGTAAACCAGTTGTGACGTTAGAGCAGTTCCCTAAAGAGCAGTACAACCGGGATGTGAAAAACGATAGTCGTTTATGATGGTGTAGGTTGGGTTATTTAAACTCGGTATTAGGTCGGATAAGGTTAATTATGTCAAAAGTAATGTGGTTATTTGGAACCACAACAGTAATAGTTCAGGTTAGGTTAGTTAAGGCTAGGTTCGGCCACTTTAGGTTAGATCGTACTTAATAAGTAGGGTTAGGTTTGTTTTTTATACTTGATAGGATACAATTGTATTTTATACAGGATGGTTTATGATTGTTATTGTTTTTTATGCTTGATTTTTTATGATATTTTATTACGCTTAAAAGGCATGGTCAAGAAGTGATATCTAGTTTATTAGAGAGAATGTATAAATTCGCCACATTTCCAGCTTTCTCTCCAGTCCAAACGTAGGCTCGGAGTTAATCCCCTTGTCTAAATTACAACCAGCATCTTATTGGTTCTTGAAACCGCACGTAAGCGCGACACGAATGCCAAAAATTACGTTTTTTCCGACTGAGGAGAGGCGAAATAGCCCGGCCTCCTTTTACGTCCCCCCTTGTATTTTGAAAGGGGGACTGTGACTGTGGCGCATCTATACCTATTAGGCATCTTATACCTTCACCCCAATAAACTAGATATCACTTCTTGGTATGGTAAACTGTAGGATAAAGAATTGTACAAAACTGTAGTTAAAAAATGCTCTTTCCCAAAAAAGTAGCCTCTATTGCTGCAGTTTTAGTTGAACCGCTGTTTGTTTAAAACCGCGGTTTGCTATTTTGAGAACTGCTCTTCCGGGAACTTTTGTTACATGGTACACCCGCTTATCGAGATTTGTGTCCTGTAAAGACTCTTTTTTCACTTCTGCTTATAACTCCATTTCATTAGCGCTCTGGTACAACCAAAGTTGTATTTTTTTTATGAGATCCATAAGAAAACAATGCAGCTCCACGATACTATATGATAAATCCAATATTCTTTAGGAAGAGCAAGTAGTGGGATAAGCATTATCGGAAATTTTGTAAATATGATAAAATTACATGTTTTGTGAAGATAAATGTGCTTCGCCGTTGTTCACGATGTTGCGGATATTTTGCCTCTTTACATTTTAAGAACATATCTCTCTATCAGGAATTCATAAGCTGTATGTATTTCCACTATACTATGGTAGAAACCAGTCTTTGATAGAGCAAGCACTCCTTTCCCAGGGTTGTGGGCCTACGCCTTCCACTAACCGCTGCAGATGCGTACCAGAACTTCATACCGAATATAGTTCCAGCTCGTGGTTTTTAAGTTGTTTTATGCCTTGGCTTTCTGGTTTAGAACTTTATATGATACGTAGCAATATTAGGTATGCTCTTTCATCGGACATAGCCGGTTTCTATCCCAGTTTATGATATTTTGAGTTTTAGGTGATACTTGACACTATTGAATTTTTTGACTGACCTATGTTCATAGACTATGTTACTAGTTTAAACAAGTACAAGCGTGACTATTTGTGTCGTTTGTTGGTTAATCGACGGCGTATAGAATAGAATACGTGCTGGGAAATGTGATGCTTCCTTCTAATACCACTAAATATACGAAGTTTAACACATGTTAGTTTTCTTACAATTAATGGAGTCGTTATAGTAACGTTTTATTACTACGACAGCTATAAAAAATACTAAGGCATGTACATATACATGAAAGTAATCCCTTGAGAAATTCATTGTCGATATTTTGGGTTCATTAAGTCTTTTCAGTACCTTATCACGAACCCGCAAACTAGGCTTGTGTCCTATTGTTTACTGAAATATCCCTAATTAGCTACATAAGTTCGTGGCACGCATTACTACCATTAGCAAAAGCTATAGAGGCAAAACATGGTACTTTAAGAAAGAGATTAAAGCGACAGATCGATTACGGCCTTGAGCTTGAACACGTGAATAAAGACGTCAGAGAAAGTAATTTGGCTTCCTGGTACATCGTGAAGTAGGCTTATAATTACGATTGCTCTTAATCCTTTCAGCATGTTAAATCGTAAAAAGTATTACTATGAAATATTTATTTTTTCTTAGATTAAATTTTAATATTTTTATACTTTATTTCTCGTTGGGAATATAAACAATTTTTTTTGGAAAGAAGCAGGGATCAATAATTGGAAGTTCGTCAAAGTCCACTTGACAGTAGTATAAGAAAGAAGATTTCGGTCTTATCATCTAATGCAACAAAGATAAATACTACATAACGTATTATTCGGCTACCCGTCAGCAGCATAGAGTTCAGAGACCTAATAGCATTATTAAAACAAGTTGGGAAACCAATTTAAACCTCTCCAAGCCGAAACGCAGATTAGAAGTTTTTCTTAAATATTCATTTTTAATTATAATTGATATTAAGTTATTAACTATTTTAATCGTCATTAATTTACTTTAATTTTAGTTAAATCGTTTTAGGAAAATTTATTCCCAAAATCATTTCAAAAATCGCTGTTGTTGAGGTTTGAGTTCATAAATAATTTTTGGAAATTCAGTGTATATAACGCGATTGATTCACCAGATATGATATGAAAACCCGCATTTGCGTGAACCTTTGGTAGAAACTCTGCCATAGAGAGGCTAGACATTTCTCGACCATAGCCGATCGCCGCGTACTTCTTAATCCTAAAGATTAGAGTAAAGCCAAAAATTGCTTTCTGGCCCGATTTGCCAACTGCGAACGCGGTGACAGACAAACACACACAGACAGGTCCAGTGTAATATCTCTCCGTGACGTCATCGTCTCTCGGAGAGTTAAAAATTCGTTAGCCGATAAGAGTGAATTTCTTGTTCTTCATTGGGCTGTGAGTGGGTTAACCATTGTTTATTTTGGCTTCATTTAACTACATACATTCTTGAAAAAATAATAAGTTGTCAATTAAGGAGCCATGTCAAACGCCACATACATTCATACATAACAGAATGAATTTCCCCTCATAATAAAATTACAAGTTCTTTCGGAGGGGAAGCGAGTTGGCTCTGTCGATTCGGGGAGGGAGTGAGAGTCGTTTGCAATTTACTGGTAATTGGCTGAACTGATTATGTTTTAATGGACTCGGAACGAGAATAGCTGTTGGCACTATGGGGGAGGTGAAGTGAAAAAAATCGAGTTGAAATGCAATTGAGAATAGAGCCGACAGGGCTCATAAATACGAGATAAGGCGAATAAACTTCCCTTTGAAATAAAAAAAATTGTTTTTTAATCCTTTGCTCGCTTATCGATTACTTCTTGTACGGCGAAAGTTGAAGTTTAATTAAATAATCCGAATAATTAACGATAGATGGTATATTTTACGCGAGTCAATTAATTAGACAGTTTAAAATAAGGATTTCACTGAATTTGATGGCGTTAATTCATTATGTATGTTATGATAAGAGTAAACACGGGCTTCCTAATTAGAGAGGACAATTTAAAAGGTTTCTTAAACACTCCAAGAAGAGTTATTTAATTTAATCATTTCTTTTTAACCTTTCAGGTTAATGACTTTTCGAAGCAATGATTTTGATGGCATTTTTCTCCGTCGTAACATTTTATTTCAAATTTCTTGAAAATAAAAATAGGGATGCTTATAGAGATTTTGTATGTGTGTTTTTCACTTTCCAGAAGAGGACTAGAGTAAAAGAAAAAGGCTCAAACTTAAAAAAGGTTTCTCTGTAACCTTTACTACCTGGAGATGGGGCTTTACTATTTCCTTCTGGAACTTTAATGGCGGATCAAGTCGGGTCATTTTTCCTCTTTTATGGTATATATATATGTATACATATATATAGATATCAACGTCTCGTGGGATTTGGACCCATATACTTTGAACCCCTTACCCGTAAAGATCGTTTATTCCTACAAGTTTTGTTCACATTTTGAAATGTTGATAAATTTAAAAACAAAGTAAAAATGTAACCATTGTTGAAAAAATCTCTTTATTATTAAATGCAAAGAATTATCTTCCAACACAATCCCTTGCATCATTTTACCCTAAAACCTAGAATTATTTCAAAAATCGCTTGAAGCTATATTTAGTTTAAAGTTTGAAGAGTGAAATGGATCTACGGGGACAGCAAATTACCCTAATTTGTAGTACTAATTGCTAAACAGTGATTAGTTTTATTTGCATTGTTTGAGGTTTAGAAGCCGCACTAGGTTTTTTACGATAAATACGAACATATCCGCGAAAGTTATGTTTCAACTGTACCGATTGCTAAAACTGTCTCACGCTAAAGTCTTAGTTGTTATTTTATTTATTTTCAATCTGTAAACTTCTAATCTTTACTTATTCTTCATTCTATGATATTTCAGTGCACAGATCACTATCGTATTTGCTTGACTAAACCATGTAAATGCAAATAACTTGCAAACCTGACTAGTTTTAACAATGGAACATATTTAACCTCACTCAAATTGACCAGTGATACCAAAATTGTACGCTAGAATTAATATTATAAACTTAACCATTAGGCGAGTTGGTATGGCTTACAAACTTTATTGTTATTATCAGCACATATCGAGTCGCTCATATTTTTCCATACGCTGTGCAAATTTCACTACCATACTATGCTTTTTCTATCTGCAAGAATTTACAACCTTCAGAGAAAAAGTGTAGATACCCAAGTGATGAATTATTAAATAGGATGAGAGTGGAAAAATGCTGCACCGCCGATAAAAATTCTACTACCGGTACTTTCATCTTTTAACTGAAAAAAAACCTACGTTTTGGGCAAGAAGACAAATGTTTTATATGTTTCTACAAAATTGGGAAAAGATAATAGGAGAACAGTAATTGGCAAACTAAATTATGTCAATCTATGGAGGATCTCTTATCGTAATAGAGGCGTGTAACTTACAATAGCCATAAACGGGTCCAGAATCTTTTGTTGACGAAGTTTGGTTGTTCATGTGATGAACGGTACATCTATTTTGGACAGTCAAACATAAACAATGAGAAAAACCTGTTGGCAAATTTTTTGAAGTAGAAATTGATGAATATGATAATAGAGATGAATGTAAACAAGACTTGGACGAAGGTATAGGAAAAGCAAAACACTAGTACGCTCGGAACTTTTACGAGAAATTTGAGCGATAAACGAGAGCGAAATCGTCGTACCGCTATAGAAATAATACGAAGATTCTCCGCTCTAAAAATTTCCGGCCAAAGCAGGCGGAGAGCGAGGTAAGAAAGACTACTGAAAGCGATTCAAAAGAAGAAAGTTAGTATCGTTTCAACAAGTAAAGGCAATGTTACCGCTACTTAAACCTTACCTAAAACACCCACAATCCTGCCTTTGGCTGCAATAAGTTTTCAAGTTGAAATAATTTTATAGGAAGGAATCCCAGGAAACGGCGCGTCTTTCCTCTTTAGAAGCTTGGAAGCTTGACCTTTTGTCATTGCAACCTTTGATGCCTTCTCTTCTTCTCAATCTTTACATTCTCTTCCACCTTACATTGACAGAAGTAGATTGGCTAGAAGGTACAATTTATCAAATTATTTTAAGCCTTTTTCCTTAAATGCCGAACTGAAATTAATTTCCGGAAATACGGCTCTTTTTTACCTAATGAATCATTCAAGAGCCAAGACTTTACGGTTTAAACAAACAGCATTAGCTTTAAAGAAGACAAACGGGCCTACAACAAGATTAATATTAATATTATAAATTGTGAAGGATATGTTTATTATCACGTGCAAATACGTTTAGCTTTTATATGAATTTGAAGTAATATAAGTTCTGAAAAGAGCCGCTTTTACACGAGGCACTTTGAAACCGTTTCAACTATTTTGGAAAGGTCGAAATGTAACATTTTGCTGATAAAAGTGGAGATCTTTTATAAGAGAATGCAATTACTAGTCTTGAAAATGGGTTAGGCCTGTCCAAAACGGTTTCAAAGTGTCTCGTGTAAACGTGGCTTTATTAGTGACTTATCAGCATATTCCAGAAAATTTAGATTAGCCTTACATCCCACTCCAAAATAATTAGAAATTTGAATGTTAATTTTCTTTATCGATATTTGATATAAATACACTTTAGTCCAATATCAAAAACGGCAAAGGGGATCGTAGAGTGAGTGAATTCATACATTCGGTTTGAAAACGTAGTTTAAAGCAAACCATAAACGAAAGTGGTGGCATCTTTCTGCGACTCACGTTCATGTTAGTGTATGGTGTAACTACAAAATTGAGTGACGGAAGTAGGGTGATAGACAACCGCACGTTTGTTAACTTTCAAATAATTTAGGGTTAATTTATTTCTGTCGTTTTACCTGCCTTTGATATAAGCGGCAGGTAGGGAAGTAAGGGAATTTTATTTCGCTCACAAAGCCGTTTATCGAGATAGGAGGAAGTAGCTATATAGCGAGGAATCTTTCAAGAATATGAAGAGGATGCGTTAAAAAGGCATGGAAGAGGAGAAAGTTCCAAAACGCCGCTCAGGATCATCTTTGGAATATAAGAGGCACTGATACGCATTCCCTTCAAAAGTATGCCGACTATAATATTCAATAGAAGTATACTTTGGGTCGAGCATTTTGTGATGCAATATTTCAGGCGTACAAGCTAGATATGAACTGCGCCATCCCAAGATTCTCTAACTAGTCTAGTCCTGAAGTATGACAATAATAACATCAGGATTAATGCAACAAATATTATATTAAATTTGTTAAAAAATTTGTTGAATCTCAGCACAGACGTGCAAGAGTGGTTCCCCTATAAACATTGATATGTGTCCATAAGTATTTAATCTTTTTATGGTATCAGATATAGATGTAATTTTAAAAGCAGGAATGGAGAACAGAGTAATCTGGGCGCGCGTCGAAGTCTAGACCCCCTTCCCCGGGACGGGGGGGGTATGAAAGAAGAGGCGGGTCATAGCGACAGAGGTAAAAAGAAATTACGTATTTTTCGACGTTCCCGTTAGCAACGTCATAAAAACGTGGTTTAAGTGAGCCAATGAGATAATTTCAAATTTTTGTTACGTGCTGGAGGGGTAATTCTATACTGGGCTATGAGTTGGACTGAAGGAAATACTAACCGTTCTCCATTCCTGATTCTAAAATTACATCTATCCCTGTTGGTATTAATTGATATTTTTACCCTTTTTTCCAACCATGAACTAAGCAATAAAAATAGAATCATTACATTGCTGTTGCTGTCAGTGTCAAATGAAGATGAAACCTAAATTACGAGTCATTGATATAACTTCAATGACACTAACGGCACCAAGTTTTACCTTCTGATTGGAGCTCTAGGAGTTAGGGTTAACCTTATTAGAATTAGGATACTTATTCATCTACTCATGGAAAAAATAATACTGATATTATTCGCCCAGTTTTTTCTCCCAGATACATAAATATTGGAAGTATTTTTTTTTAAACAGATTTTTGATCGAAAACAAAAGATCTACCATGAGTTATAAAATTAAATAATTTATTAGATTTTCCCTACTATACCATTTGCATCTTCCTTCCAAATTAAATTTGAAATATTGTTCCTACTACGCTTTTTACCTCCTTCTATATATTAATAGGATTTTCTTTTTATTAATATTAATCTACGAAAGTATATGATTTAAAGGGACTCTAAAGAAGTCGACGGACCGTTAGATTTTTTTCCTTCAAAATAGAGAAAATAGTCGGTTATTTTCCTATTTTTGTGTTATGCAGTCTCATCTGGCATATGACATGCTTTAGGCCAATCTCAGCGCAAGCAAACTTGGGTCTGGGACTCTTGGGAAGCGCCAAATTGGGGCAGAGGCCAGGCTATTCGAAATGGAGAAACTATGAATAAGGACCACAATCAATCCGAAAAGAGAATAACCGGATGTTATGAGCCGCTTTACAACCACGAAATAATCCTTCTATTACACGTTTTACGTCAGCTGCTGACGAAAATGATTGGGACGGGTGACTTCTTTTTAAATTGCAAGATCCATTGAATGAAGCAAAAGAACCAAAAGCTTGGCCGGCACATGGGGACGAAAGATGTCCGTCAAGACCTAATTTGACCAAGTCGGAGGTAACTGTGAAGGAGAGATCCAATAGTAAACAATGATAATAACATATTTCAACAATTTTCTCACCTCTATGAAGCCAATGTTCAAAAAAATTAGCTTTAGTGACACTTTGGTGTTGGATGCTTTCCAACGACATCTCCTTTGTTAAATCGTAGATAAAAACTTAACACTCGCACAAACCAACTGATTAATATACATGTATAAATTTAAGAAATATAGTAATGTGTTGAATCTTTAATGAAACTATAAACTTTGAGAGCAGCTGCATTTTCGTTACTATCATTTTTTGTTATCATGTTTGCCCTTGATCATCGAAAAACCCTGAAAGCCTTCGTAGAAACCAAAACGTCAGTTATTATTAATTCCTTTCATATAGCAGAGCGAGAACAAAAAGATATTTGCCGAATATAGTCCGATCACTTCGTTCTGTCAGCCCATGATCAATCCCAAGTTGTTAGGTCAATCTAGAAGATTGTGTTGACAAAGAAAGACATATACGATCACTCAACTCTATTGAAGTTGAGTTAGGACATTTTCGCTCGTAGATCCCAATGATTTCTTGATGGAATTGATTCAGAAGGCTTTTGCCACGGTTTCCTTCAATAGATAAGCTCATAGCGAAGTATGGTGTTTGTAATAAAGGTGCTAAGCCTCTTTTCGGGAGCCTACCTTAACTTTTACTTTTTATATAAGAGAAAAGCAACTTGAAACTTTTAACGATTTTTGGACCTACAGTCGACGGAATATTGCTTCGAGGAGAAAATCTCCTCAGGGAGAAAGGTATAAAAGCGTCTCCCATCAGGGAGAAGTTGTAAGATGTAGAATTTGTTGGCGTAACGCTGGCTACGTTTCGCCTTTATAACAGCCGGCACCGCGGTTAGGAGGTGAGATTGTTGGGATAAGAAAACACGAAGATTTACTAAACAATTTCATAGCTTCTTAAATGCAGTCAGTATAAATAGACCGAACGCGCTATTAATTTTTACTATGTTATAGGAAATATATTGCAAAATTGTACAAGTGTTCCACGAAAAGAGGATGAAACCAACATTCTTTACCCGGAGTAAAACATCCTGATGGAGAGGAAACCCATTCAAAAGTTCATTATCTTACGGGACAAGTATAGCAAACCTTGGACAACCCCGAAGAAGTAAAAAATTTGCAATGCAGTTGATAGAAAAATGGTAACTGACACAACAGGTATTATAGTCTGTCAAACGAAAGAAGAGCCCTGAGAAATTTGACCAAATTGGTGCCGCCACCATCGACCCCATAGTACTTTATCAACTTGTTTTGTTTTGTCAATAGTCGTCTGTAATATAGTCTGCTATAAACAGATAGGCTTAATCGCAATAGAACCAATACATTTTGCTATATATATTTAATATGTTTATGTTTCATGGTTTTTTACGATCATCGAGCATTAAAGAATATAAAACAAAATTAACGACAAGACACCAGTTTTATCTTTGTTGAACTAGCATTGCAATATATTTTAATGACATAAGTTAAAGTACTTGTCCATAAGTAGTTCAGCATCAAAGCATCTTCAGTCCACGTCTTCATCATAGTCTTCGCTGTCTTCTTGCATATTAATTTCAAGAGGTTCAATTGTGGTTTCGATGATGGAATCTTTTTCCCAATACTCATGCATTATATTCTCGACGTGAACTTTATGAAATAATAAAGCGTCACAAGTCCAGAACCCTGAAGTACGAAATTGACGAGGTTGCTAAAAGTAGAGGTCACACGGTAGTGAGGATTCCACCGTACCATTGCCAGCTTAACCCGATTGAACTAGTATGGGCACAAGTGAAGAACGACGTCGCGAGAATTGGCGTAAGGCAATAGAGCACGTCGAGAATATAATGCATGAGTATTGGGAAAAAGATCCCATCATCGAAACCATAATTGAACCTCTTAAATTTAATATGCAAGAACACAGCGAAGACTCTGATGAAGACGTGGACTGAAGATGCTTTGATGCTGAACTACTTATGGACAAGTACTTTAACTTATGTCATTAAAATATATTGCAATGCTAGTTCAACAAAGATAAAACTGGTGTCTTGTCGTTAATTTTGTTTTATATTCTTTAATGCTCGATGATCGTAAAAAACCATGAAACATAAACATATTAAATATATATAGCAAAATGTATTGGTTCTATTGCGATTAAGCCTATCTGTTTATAGCAGACTATATTACAGACGACTATTGACAAAACAAAACAAGTTGATAAAGTACTATGGGGTCGATGGTGGCGACACCAATTTGGGCAAATTTCTCAGGGCTCTTCTTTCGTTTGACAGACTATAGCAGTTTTCCTTGACTGATATATTTTAACCTTTATATTAAAGATTCTACTATCATTGTTACATATGGTTTCGAAATTGACTAGTACAAAAGGAAAAAACTCAAACAATATCTTTGCTAGTCAGCACTGTTTCAACCGTAAGGAACATTACTGTTGCGTTATATTATTAACTACTTTAAAAATTAGATAATCATAGAGATTTGAATTTTAAAGCAACCCAACTTTAAAAAAGCCAAAATGTCAATGTAGATATCCCTTCGTAGATAAAGCTTAGATTTATTTGTTTTGTTGAAATTTCGAATTGAATATAAATAGAAAATCTCATTGGAAAAGGAATTTTATCTTTATACATGAACCATGGCAATTACTCCCTTCCCCAGAGAAATTGCCTGTAATTGAGCTCAAATATTGTCCTGTTAAACAAAGCTAAGCCTGTCTATAGTGCACAAGCCATCACACAGTGTCAGGAAAGGTTGTCGTAATTCACCGTGACACCTCTTTCTCTTCTCGAGGTACGAGATTAACCACTAATAAGTTTGTTAACTTTTAAAAATATAATTTGAAACAATACTAATTCTGATAAAGTTGTCAAAGCGTTACTAATAGATATAGACATCCATGGTTTTTCTCCTATATATTTTCTAGAAACACATAACTTTAGTTTGCCCGTCCCTTATTAACGTTTGGTATATTAGTTTGATTAGTTTAACCTTAGTGAAATACGTGGTCGAGTGTGCAGAAAAACGCGCTGAGTTTTTACAATACCAGGCCCTATAAGATTGAAATATATTATAGCACCAATTCTTAGGTAGAATAACGCTCATGATAGAGGAATTTTGCGTAGACGGCGCTCACCTTTACGTTTACATATTTTATTCGCCAGATTTAAACAAATAAGCTTCTTAATTATGGATTTGTCACGAATCTTAAAATCATAGAGGATTTGGGAACGTGTCATAAAATATGAAAACGAAGAATTGTTTAGAATATTGTGAAAATTAGACTATCGGAAATGTAGGGTTAAAATGTACATTTATAAAAGCAAAGATTCGCTTCTTTATTATACACTAAGCTAAGATTCGCTTTTTTATTATACACTAGTTTTTCTCTCGAGTTTGTTCACCTGGCATTAGTACTTTTATTTAATTAATTATCGCAAAGTAAAAAACAACACCAGAATCGCAAAAGCGAAGCAAAGTAAATTGAACGGCAACTCAATGATGGCAGCCAATTCTTCGAAATAATTAAGCATAATGGATTATCGAAAGAAACGCTACATATAGGTTCTTGCTTTTCAAACCTAATGTTGCATCAACTTACACTCTGCAGAGCAAAAGAGAAATTAAAAATGATTCATTTAAAGGGACTGTAAATAAGGCGCACGTGGTTAAGAATTATTTAAAATACGTCACAGGCACCACGTGAAGCCAAGAATCAAAGACTCCTCATGAAGTGGGACACCTAGTCCTTGTTTTTCGTGATATTGCAGCGCTTAGAGCTAGTTTTCGGAATAAAACAAACTAAGCTTCTTTCAACCATGCAATTGATCAGTCACGTGCCTATGATGTTTTTCAAATAATTTTTATCCACCCGCTGATTCCTTTATTACAGTTCCTTTAACCGTCTCATCTAACAAATAGTGGGTCAACGACAGGAAACTCGTTACAAGATCTTAAAAGGTCAGTTGTTTGTTTTCCCGACGGGTTAGAGACTCAACTTTCTCCCAGGCTCCCATCGGACTTACAGCGAGAACGTAGTTAAATTACAAAATTCTTCAAAACACCAGTCAAAATAAGGCTATAGTAGTTTTCAAAACCATTGCTTTGGTGTGTTTGCGTTGAAGCGTCGAAGAATTTTTAAACTTTCATAATTACCAAATTTTTAAAGATATGTGTGTTTCGCGATATTGAAATGGAATTAACAACTTTTCAATTAGTTAAGGTTAATTTGCCGGCTGAATATTTGTTTTCTTGATGTACTAAATAGAATCTGATACCGACTTAGGCCAAAATATTTCTTAATTGGATATTGTGTAACTCAAGGGTATTTTTGTAGACAAACTCTTGCACCACTCCTGGGTAATCGTCGCAAATTGTTAAAAGAAAGAAAAAGAACAAGGCTTAAAGAATAATAACGTATTCAGAAAGCATGTGGTATTAAAGTTTCATAAGCCCCGAAACGTCAGTATTCAAAACAAGGTTTTTATACTAGTGCCCGTTGTATTAGTCACGATGAGCTGTTCTACAATCCATTATATATATAAAATATTCTTCTGCACGTCCGAAAGCCCAACAGACTTCTGTATGTGATAATACAATTGTTAAAGTTTGTGAAATTTCAGTAATCAAAACATGGCTTAACGAGTTTTTCAAATTTTTATGGTAGTGCCCGTTGTATAGATACTATTTAAATAGCTTGCAAATTAAATGTTCAACGTCACACACGCCACCACTCTTTGTTCAAAGTGTGCATGTATTTTCCGTTTCACCTGAACAAACAGGCCTAGTTAAGTGTTGCGTTGGCAAGTGTAATAATCCGAAATCTTTTAAAAAATATCTGAATACCATGTATAACTCAAAAATTTGAAAAAACCAATGAAGTTGAAAAAGAAATTTGTCAATGTACAGTATGGCGTCTGCCTGTATAATTTAAAACATATAGCTGTGGCCATGGTGTTAAATGCAAGACGTTTCCGAGCCTTATTGTGCTGCTTTATACCAAATATTTGGAAAGGGCTTTTCTAGTAGTTTTTATTTTTAATCAGTTTGTTCAATGCAAATCTTTGATATTTGGTGCAAAATAGGATTTTTAAAACTCTGCCAGCAATTTTATAATCTTAGTGACGTATATATCTGGATAGAGGGCTTGTGGCTGGTGAGAAAATATGTAACTGAAAATTATGAAAGGACTCGTAAAAAACCATATACGAAACTGTAAATTCTCAAAGAGTAGGAAACAAACCGAAAAGATATGAATTAAGAAAAAATTAACACCTGCGTCTTTAAAAAGAGCTTTCATCAAAGCATAGCACTTCACATGGTCTCTAGGCTTAACTCCGATGGAAGTTGGTGCTCTTGATGATGTTCATTTAATTGTTCGTTATAGCTTATTCATTTCGAACAGGTTAAAATTGTATTTAAAATTCCCTATTTGGAAAGCTAAACCATGGCCCTCAGTTATTAGGTGAGAAATATTTTGTTAAAGTTACATAGATTTCCTCGACTACTGCAAAGAAATGGTACTGTTTACCACATTCTTGATCATTGTCTTGAAGCCGTTGCTACGTTAGTCGCTCTACTCATTCTTGAGTAGGTTATATAGGCAATAGAGGCTGCAAGGGTGAAGGTTGACGGAAACTCGAACTGTCTATTTATCTAAACACTAACAGTGTATTTTTGTTCAAAAGATTGATATTCAATTCTGATGGATATGAAGCGTTTCATCTTTTATCACTGACTGGATGATTAGCCCTGTGCCAAGCACTGGTATAAATTTATATACAATTTACTTTATAATTTATAGAGGCTAACCATTTAATAAAGAAACAAATGTGATTTCTATTTTTTTTCTGTTTTTTTAATAATTTCGATGGTGTGTTGGCCTCCACGTGCCTAAGGTCGAAAGTTAAAACCTATAATGTCACCATAGGGACGAAAGCTTTTCTTTCAATACTCATCTTACCAAATCGGAGGTAACTGTGTAGAGAAGATGCAAACGCAAATAATGAAAATCACATGTTTCAACGGTGCGCTGATCCCTGGACCCTGGAGTCAAAAACCAATGGCTTTTGTGTCCCCGAGGGAAGATCTTACCATCGACATCTCATTTGTGGAAATCGGAGTCAGTCGTAAAGAGGTTTTTCAGTACAAATATAAGCACGTGCGAAGTCAAGGAAGCTGGATGTATAGATTTGCTATTGCCTAACTCTAAAACGTTTAACCCTACATTCATAGGTTAAAAAATCAATAACCAAAAAATGTAAGCAATAAACTCGAGGGGTCGGACGTTTTGGAAAAAGTGTACGGGATTTCGAAATCCAATTTGATTTCTTCGGATTTCATTTGATTTCATCGGATTTCGTTTGATTTCCTTGGGTCTTGTTTGATTTCATAATTCGATAAAATCCAATGGATTTCATCGAATTTTGAGATTTTTCTATAGAATTCGTCGGCTTTTGCTATTTTTACCGTCATTTCGACGGATTTTGCGATATTTCTCTTGATTTTGTTGGATTTTGAGGTTTTTTCGCGTGATTTCCTCGGATTTTGAGATTTTCCCTGTGATTTCGTTGGATTTTGTGATTTCTTTGGATTTTGAATTTTGTGAATTTTTTAATGGATTTCACGCTTTCTTTACTGATTTTGTGATTTCGCTTCTGATTTCGTGATTTCTTTCTTGATTTTGTGATCTCTTTACTGATTTCGGATTTTTTATTTGATTTCGAAATCAGCATTGATTTCGGATTTCTTAAGTTGAATTTCACGGGTAGCGTACGGGATTTCATGAATGACCGACCCCACGGATAAACTGCTTGCAATAATAACAGCCTTTGACAATTTTTAAAATTAGTGATTCTTAAAAGCATTCTTATAATTCGATTGCCTATTTTCTAAGACAACGTTTTCTGCAAAGATATCATATGCTATTCAAGACAGTAAAATAAATCAAGTAAACATTCATTTCCAAAAATTTATTTACCTTTAAATAGGTTTATGATAAAGTAGTTTCATCTCATCACGTACGAGTACGATTCAATAGCCAAAAGAAACCCTCTTTTACCAACCTCGCAAAAGTGTAATCTCTCTACCCAAAAGCTAATTAAAATGTGAAAAGAGAACTGTTAACGAAAAATAGTAAGGTTAAAAAAGTGTCTTTTGAAAACAGACTTTTTTAAAATCACACTAAGAAAAGCGATGAAACCCATAAGAAATCTAACTTTAGCATTCCCTCTCGCTGGTTTAGAAATTTCCAATCGAGTAAGCAAAAGTAAAAGACGGAAGATAGTTTTTGGGTACCGGATGGTTTGCGTGCAGTATAGAAAAAGGATACTAGGAATAAAACGACAACGACCTCGAGGTTTTTCTTTCATAGCTTTTAGTGGGTTCGTGTTCAAGTACACTAACACACTAGGGCGGGTGGTCGTGGGTGTGTATCTGTAGTGCTATTGTGTATCACATTAAAGTTTAACACTATATTCTGATGTAACTCCTTGTTGCTATAGGCGACACTGGTAATAGAAGAATTGAAACTAGTATTAGGTTCATTAAACCCGTTTAAATATTTGATAATTATAAAATTTTGATAACTTAACATAAAAGATTTCTTGACGTATATAGTAAGTCCGTAATTTATTTGAAATCTCAAATTCTAGAGGGCCGGTAGGCCCTTCTAGATAAGAACCCACACTCTCCCGTAATGTTAAAGAAATAATTCACAGATTTTAGGCTTAGCGTCCCATAGAAAAAGCATGGGATTTTTGGTGGTCCACTCCATCGAATAACTCAGAAACTACTGCGAAGTTAAGGTTCGGAACACTTTTGAATTATCAAGCAACTATTGAATGTTGAACTTCTGAAGTTTGATTAAGAACAATTAAGTCTAAGTATTTTATTTTAATTAATTTATAAATCATGGTAAAACCGTTACATATATTACACTGTTTGCATAACATTATGTTTAGCCTCCATCGGGTTTGTGGCGCATAGGATAACGCGTCTGCCTACGGAGCAGAAGATTGCAGGTTCGAGTCCTGGCAAGCTCGGTGTTTATTTTTACAGATCTTTTATTCAACATAAATGAAATAATCCTATAAACACAATGTTTGGATATTTTTTTTTGTTACGAAGTACGGGCATGTGGCGTAATGGATAACGCGTTTGCATTCGAGGCAAAACATCGCAGGTTCGAGTCTTGGAAAGCTCGTTGTCTATTTTTGATGAAGAATCTTAGTATATAGAAGGCAAAATTCTTAAATAACAAACTTTCAATGAAATGTGCGCGTGCTGGCGCGTGGTTTAGAAACAACCTTTTTTTTAAATCTATACAAAAAGGTCAGCTAAACTTAATTGAGTTACCAACCGCCTTTTTTTCATGAAATAAGTTACCACCCGCCTATCTATGGTGAACTAATTTACCACCCGCCTACCAATTGTGAATTAATTTACCACTCCCCTGCCAAATGATTTAAAATTTTAATCTTTCCCATAAAATAATGAGAGGCACTCGGAGTGAGCCAATATGCTCACGAACATCTTACTGGAACGTCGAATTAATGACGTTTGACAAGCATATTATTATTTTTATAGTAGATTAATACAAATTAAGGCTGAAGGAACAGATATTATATAAAAAAGACTTGGTTTGCCCAAGCCTTAAAAACAAAACGATAAGAGTTTTTCCAGTTGACTGAAGCGCGGATATTATTTTTCTCTATTGAATTTTAAAGACAATCCGTATTTTACTACTCTTTAGAATTTAATTCAATCACCTGATTTTACTGCTAATGGATTAGTTTCCTATAAATTAATTGAAATAAAAAACTACTTATCTCAGATTTTTCAAGAACAATTCCATTTTCCTCAAACATTTTATCATGAATTTTTTTCTTTTCAAGGGAGAACGTACTTTAATTTTCAAATAATACTCTCAGTAATAATATATTATATCATGATTATATGCGTTCTTTTTGAATGCAAAAGGGGGCTGTTATAACCTTTCTTATATTTTATAAAGGGGTTCGTTTCTTTTAGCACAGTCACAATTATTGTACTGTGCATATCAGTACTAGTGGGGAAGATTTAAGGAGTGTTGGTTGAGTTGCTGTTTAGTTGACTACATTATGAAAACTTGATGTGTTTAAAACCTTTTGAAAAGAAAATTCACGGAAATTAAAAAAGATAGTGTCAGTTTGATTAAATTTACACGATATCACTCAAAATAATAAATGCATGATAAAATGTTTCAGGAAATTGGAATTGTTGTTGAAAAATCTGAGATAAGTAGTTTTTTATTTCAATTAATTTATAGGAAACTAATCCATTAGCAGTAAAATCAGGTGATTGAATTAAATTCTAAAGAGTAGTAAAATACGGATTGTCTTTAAAATTCAATAGAGAAAAATAATATCCGCGCTTCAGTCAACTGGAAAAACTCTTATCGTTTTGTTTTTAAGGCTTGGGCAAACCAAGTCTTTTTTATATAATATTTGATAGAGCTCATAAGGTGGCCGATATTCAGGGAATTGCATCAAGTCAAATTATTCGCCCAAAAATATCTCCGGTAATTTCTTTATGCAGACTTCAAAACTGTTTAAGGCCAAGTTACAATCTTCCTAGACCATATTTTGATCCATCATGAAAAGACTCATTTCACAAAATGGTTTCTATGCGTGGTTTACTTCTGGCATTGGTATTCCACTGCATCAAGGGCTGCATTATTAGGGTTTCGTACTTCTTTAAAGTTCCTACTGAAGCTCAAAACAAATTTTAGGCAGAATACGAGAATGATATTATTAATCAATTTTATTAGAAGACAGTTTTTATTTTCTTAATCCTCTGGATCTACCGAACGCATCGAAGCACCAACGAATTACACTAGAATACGTTCAATAAGCCTACCAAAAGGTCTACTACGTGATTGATAATGCCACCACAAAATTTGTATGAACTTTCACACGAATCCTCCAACAGATAACAAATTTTTGGACCTTGTTTTTTAGCTGGCAGAATGTTTGGAAAACCTGAACGCGCACAACTTGACGGCGCGAGAAAAGGAAGAAGAAAGCCGAATGAAAACAAAACGAGAAAATCGGGGGAAACTGGATGTGCACGTCTGTAAATCTTCTCTAGAAAAAGAAAAGCTGGAGCCATGCAACCTTTTTCTCTATCTCGGACCTTCTTTTCAAAGTTATCTGTCTTATTTAGACGCGCTAAAATGGGAACAAGGTCTTTAACGGCCGTTTAAGGTCTGTACTGTGTCTGTCTTTAAGCCATGGTAGATGAAAGACTCACTTTAAGTTGTTGCAAAGCAGTCAAGCATTTTCCTATGAAGTTAATGATAGAAAAATGGTGACTGCGTAATGTCTTATCAAAAAAATAATTCGACTTAAAAAGAGGCTATTCAACCCTTAGTACTGGGACGTACAATGGGTTTGAACCATCCTTATCTTAACGCAATAACAGAACTGAAGTATTCTACAACACCTGAAGAAAAAGTGAGACGAACCAATTAGTTTCGTCGAAGAGAATAATTACAAGGATAGATTGAATTTGATAATATCTTGTGGAAGACTGACAATTTCACTACTACCGCCAGCAATAAACATTGCAAAAATTTACGTCAAAACGTCAACGAAGGATATTTTCCTAAGGCATCTAGTTCAATAATACATAACAGGGCTTCCGTATTCCCAAATAATTTCAGATTTCGTGGAAGAACGCACTTGCTTTCGTTATTATAATAAGTGTTCGGAGGCTAAGAAACAATCCTT
Source organism: Phalangium opilio (assembly GCF_054372755.1). Classification (NCBI taxonomy): domain Eukaryota; kingdom Metazoa; phylum Arthropoda; class Arachnida; order Opiliones; family Phalangiidae; genus Phalangium; species Phalangium opilio. Next base: position 2,967,271 of record NW_028324158.1, on the reverse strand, counting down.
TTTTCTCAGATACTTTTTTTCTAGCTCCTCTGCTATCAGGTTTTCCAGTTATCGTGAATCCTGGGGCTAAACACAGAAACTAATAGCTGGAGCTCGCTCGAACCCTTATCAAACGTTGGAGAAAGTATTGAAATCCCAAAACCTAGTGGGGCTGATAAGTTTTGAGTCTTGAGTTCTTACTGCCCTCATATCTTTCTGCACTTCAAATTATTCTTTGGTAGATCATCCCCCTTTGAAATCTTGCGTTAACGGTTAATCCCATGCAGTCGATTATTGGTTTTTCCTCGATCTGTGTCTGACATGAACTCTTTTGTAGCACCCAGTTTGGAACTAGCAAAAGGTCTGTCAGAATGAAAATGAAAATATTACCAATAATACTATAATTACCAATTGAACTGAACTGTTGACAATACATAGTGTTATATTGACCTTTAAATAATCAGAAAAACAACACATACTAAGGTAGAAATGTTCAAATAAGATCGTCTTGTTTCGAACCCTATGGGGTTCTTGGATCGATTTCTTTTCGTTTTTCTTTATAGGCTTACAAAAAGACTAGCTCTTTTGTGCCTACCTATAGAAGTAATCGCCTGCCTGGGCAAACGCCAGAGCTCAAGCCGATCGCCGAGGTAGCCAATAAGATTTGTCCCTTTCCGTTTTCTTCCATACATTCTATAAATCGTACCACAGGTTCCCTACTCTTACGACGAATCAATGCACTTTAAAAAATTGCCCAGTGCCATTTTCCTTGGCACTTCTATTCTGGTTTGTCGCGGCTGGCCCCAAGGACCATAACCGGGAGCCAGCTCACTCTCATCCGGCGAAGTACCAAGCTTGAAGATCCATGCCTATTTTTAAACCCTAAGATAACTGTGAGTTCAAATTATTTTGATTTCAAAATTTGGAGCTCAAATTCAACAGTTCCGAATATTCCTCTAGTTATTTTCGAATTTATTCGATATACAGGTGAACGTCTTACGAGATTTAGCCCGAGAATTCCCTAATTATTTTGGTTGAAAGTTCTGTTAACACAGCTTCTAACACTAGTCAAGATTTAGAAAAAGTTTCTTCGACTTCAATTATACGGAAATTATTTTGTTCTTGATAAACCCCATTAAGCACTTTTTGGTGAAAATTCCCTCGCTCGTACTAAGAAAACAGTGCACTATCATTGATTTCAAGCGAGGATAAGTAGACGAATAAAGTTCCAACCTTTTTAGTCAATTATTCATGTTATTTTAACTTAGTACAAACTCAAAAAGTGTCCACAGAACTTTTGTGCAGAACTAAAGTCAAAGGGTCTTCAATTATCTATGACCGTAAAGTTTTGGGAGATGAAGAAGCTTGTACAGAAGATCATGGTGACGAATGACACTCGACTGTAAGGTAAAGTTTAAGTATACTCAGCTGGTACGGCTCTTAGGCTGACTTGATCGCCTTGTTTTCTTTCCTATCAAGTCCAATTTCTGCCACTCGCTACCGGCGGCTGTATCCCTAGAATCGTAGTTTCCACGAAAAGGACCTTCCAAAGGAGAATAGAAGGGAGGAAAGCAGAAAGTGAGGGGTCTAAAAAGAAAGTGAAGGAGGTCTTCCCCCTATGGTTCTAATCTATCACCGCCCTTCGGTTAATGTATCAAGGCCCCGAGAACCAAAGGCCGGCCCTTTTGACAACTATTCTTTTTTTACAACCCAACCGAGAAGTTTGCTAGATCTCCGGAGAAAACCTAAGTTTTTCCACAGTTCTTCCTTTCTATAGTATTTTCTGTAGTGCCCTTTTTTAAAACGAACATTGGGAATGAGAAAGTGGAAAATTTTATCTCACTTGTAACAGAATATGAACTGGGGATATAACATTTTTAGGATGTGGAGTGCTCGCCCATCTCTATTCTTTACACATTCAATCGAGAATGTCAAGAATGATTCTTTTAAATTTTCCAAATTTTTGGGTTTTGGTTGAAATGATTTAGTAGTCCTTGTAATTCCAATTTATTACCCACATTTACGGTTTTCTTGGATGTTTTTTTATGATGAAATAAAGTTCTTGAAGCTAACGTATTGATTTAATGAGAATAATCTTAGTCAAAGATACGGATATCTAGAGGAAATAGAAGGAGGCATTAGAGACAGGAGACTCGAAGACGCAAGGGGAGAGGTAACTTGAACGGCACAGTGGTTTCTGTGGCTAGCGCGCATGCACACACCTACCTGGGCGTAACAGGTGGGCCAAACGACACGGGATCCGTTAAGAAGTAAGTTCAAAGGTGTAAATAATAAAAGAGGGTTAGAGCACGTTAGACCACCGTGGCTAAGGTTTACTTTGATAGGTTTTTTTAGTTTATTTATGTAATAATAGTTTTGCGTAAAAAGTGTTGCTACAAATACCGTACCAATAATACAAAACTCAATAGCCTCGATATTAAATTCATTCCATAAACTGAAAACGAAATTTGGCTTTGGGAAAGGGTAAAAGTTGCCCCTTGAATAACAGCAGGGCTTTAGTTCCCAGAGTTGTTGCGACAGTCACGGTAAGACCTGTTTAACCCACATCACTCTGTAACTATTGGAGTTAAAAATTAAAATACTGGAAAGGGACTGTAGATTAAAACTAGAAACAAAGTTGCTAATTACCGAGGCATGTAGCCATATATTTTTGTGAGGGACATGCTATTAAAAGGTGTGCTCAGTACTTTGTCATTCGTGTTTCTAAATGTTTCTTAAATAATTTTTGTTTAATTGGTAAAATAACAATTATTTTAAGTATTTCCAGTTTTTTGCTTTTATAAAAGTTGATTTTAGAAAAAATTGTGCATTTAAAATTTAACCTTTTAAAAGAAAAAAAAGCTTGGATTTCACATTGCCATAAGCATGGCTTACAAGAAAACTTTTCTTTATCTGAACTTCATCGAACTGACAAGCCTCAGCATACCAAATTTATACATCTTGGTTTAAACTAAATAAAAAATCTATTTTAACAAGATTTCTCAGTCCAAAGGTTCAAAAGGTACCATTATTAGCCTTTTGTTGTTACACAACGCTTTGGTTGAAACCTTGAAGTTAATGGAAAATTTGAAAATGCTATGGGTGGTCCACTAGCATAGGGGTAATATAGCAAATGGCATCGAGAAATAATTGTATAATGATGTCAAAACCGTATCTCAAACTTCCTATCTTGCCACCCATTGCCTGTTGAACAGAAAAAGGATTACGCGTACAGGTATAATAATTAACTTGTGCTACCTTAAAAATCCTTTAAAGGTGAGCCAAAACATCCTTTTGATAAAAAAAACTTGAGAAAAAAAGTAAATATACCTTAAATATAAGAAGACCTGAAACGGTAAAGCTATTCGAAAAACTCCCATTAGAGCCATTTACCTTAAACGAATTTCAAAGACACAACGAGGCTTGAATAGAACAGCCCTTACAACCCTTTTCTAAACTAGCCTGCATCAGGCTACTTCTCGTATTTGGAAAAATCTGTTTACTCGAGTCTGCCGAAGAGAAGCCCCTAATCGACGCACTTATCCGAGAAAGGCAAAAAGCCCCTACACCATCTACTGCACCCACATACTCGCCCAAATCCGTAGAGAGACGAAAATCTGCTCCGTTTCATCAATCGAAGCCCTATACTTACCTAGTTTAGCTCCCTGCAACGTTAGAGAGTTCATAATTTGATGTGAATCTTCCTGATAATTTTTTAAATGTACTCTTATGCCTGTATATTTTGATACCAGATATAGGAAATACATAAATTTGATTAATCACAAATAACTACGAATTACCGGAGGGGAACTAAATTCCCAAGTATCAGCTACTTGGCCACAGAAAAGCTATCAGCCCAAGGGGAATTCTAAAATCAAATATAATATAAGACAAAAATTATATCGGGGTAATCGTATTATTCTGACCCAGAGAGAAGCACACATCTAGTGGTTGTTAACACTATTACTTAAATAATATACTTCTGATTTTACTAAGATCTTAGATGCTCCACATGGAGATGGAATAGGGATAGTGTAGAGATTGGACAGAAACGGAGTAAGAAAGGCAACTCAAGGAAAGAAGAGTATATGGGTGGAGTTAGCCCCGATATTGCTTCAGCCGGCGGAATTGGGAGCTAAATAGGTCCACGGATTGATGGATGCGGGAACGATGTTGTCACACCACCAGACGATAGCGTGGCCAGCCATCTAGCTCGCCTCTTCTCTTCTAGACATCAGATTCTCCTATTTATACCCCTCTACATATTATCCCCTGCCTACAGATAAAAGGACATCTTATTTGTTCTTTTTCGGTCCGTCGCCATTGCCTGACATGGCCAAATAGTATTTAGGGGATTTCTTGCGAAATTCTAGAGGAGAGCTCTGGCTAAATGGAAAGACTATAGCGAATTTAATTCATAATTGAACATTAAAAATTTCATTTGTATCTTTAAAATGATTAACCTACCGCAACGGGATAAAATTGAGTGAATATAATCTCTTTTGAAAATTTAAAAATCAAGTTCGTTCTACAATAAAGTTGCGGAAATTTAAGGAAGAGAACTGTCTGTTGGTAAGCGTCTTCCCATGGAATAGCATTCAAACATATTTTCATGCGGGCTTCCAACTTAAAAAAAAATTAAATTAGAAGACTAAAACTTAGAGACGAAAATGTTTTTCTGGGTAGTGAAACCAATGATCGAATTTTATTTTTTTTTGTTTTCGTAATGCGCTTTTAGAAATGTTCTACCGCCATAGAGGAAAATTCAAAGTATATCTAGTCTTTAAAGTGTTGCTTTCATTTGAACCATTTGATAGAAAATTTGGGTATTTTTAATGAAATGATATCGCGAAAATACAGTGTGAGATTCTCAACCTGAAAATATGTGCTCCGATAAAGCTCATATGTTAGTTATCGGAAAAACTACTTGTAGAATATGGTCTATAAAACAGGTCTTCTGGAATGTAAAATTTTAATATTTAATGAGCTTCGTGCATTAGTTAATATTTAATTAATATTTCTGAGAAAAGTCCTAGAGATGGGATCCCTTAGAAAATCCTTGAAAAGCGTTGAAAATTAGGTGAGTTAAGTTTTACTCGTACACCTTTAAAATTATACGTAGGCCTATTTTGGTTTTTGACTCAACACAAGTTTCTTATAATTTACTCGCTTTTGGCAGATTCTCGCAAACTAGAAGATTATTTGCAAACCCTCCAGAATTCTTTTTCCTTTCATTTTAGTTTAAAATCCGTTTGAACTAATTTGATCGCGGCATCTTTAACATAAAAACTACGTCGCGTTTCTACGTCTACCATAGTTGTAATCTATTTTTACGAACTCTGGAGCAAACCCGTACTACTCAGTTCGGAGGTTGTTGGAATAAATATTAAGGTGTAGAGATACTACTTCAGAAGACAGTTTTTTGTCCATCAACAGGCCACTTTTTTTTGTAACGATGACAATTTGTTGGTGGCGATTTCTATAATAAACGATAATGCCAGTTTCGAACTTCCTACATGGGGAGCTATTATATACCTCTGGTCTTAGTAAACATAAGTTTATAAATTTTTGGTAATTGTTTCCGGAAAAGTGTGATAAATCATACAATATTAGCAAGAGTTTATTGTCCTACGCAGATAGAGTCACCCTCACCCTAAAATAGTTCGCCATGTACAATGCATATCATTTCTTGAGCAGATGACTAAACTCAACTTGATTGGCTTGAATTGATTTGTTTACGAGGTTTTCCTCAGCAAAACAATATTCCAACAAGTTGGGAAACCAAAATAAACCTCTCCGAGCCGAGACGAATTTACTTTCTAAACACAGGTCCACCAGCCAATGAGAAAAACCAGAAATACATAGTTCAAATTGGCGAAATATTGCCAAGGTCTTTAGCAAAGGCTTAACCGTTTAACAATTTCCTTTGTATCCTCAATAATTCTAATGATGACCTAAAATGTATCACTGAAGGGTGTATTTAACTTTCGGCTCACTCTGAACCGTTAACATTAACACCTCCTATAAGAAGAGGCGAAACAAGGTCATTTCTAGTTTAAATCTAGAGTATCTTATTTCACAGACCCAATCGTTTCAACACTTGTGAATAGATGAAGAATGATTAACATCCATATTATCTAATGAATATAAAAAATGCGTTTACACTATATATAAATGTAGTGAAGCTGAATTAAAAAGTAAACACCAAATTTGAAATGTTAATATCAAAAGATATTCTTGGAATATTAAGATGAAACAGAGCTTTATAGCTACACAACTACTTAAAGAATCGTAATGCCGAAAAATATTTAAAATATTTCCATTTAATATTCTGCAAAAAGGAAATGTTATCTTTTTGTAAGAGATCGTATCATCCTACTCGCTTTATATTAACTTTGATATGCGTGTAGTGTTTCGATTCGGATGCAATCTTCATTACTCGTTCTATATAAACTCTCACTTGTGTCATCACATAGAAATAAGTTTATCTGAAATAATTTATTAAATATAAATGATATTAATTATTTTAATCGCCAGTAAATAACTTTAAAAATAGTTAAATCGTTTTAAATAAAGTTGTTCCTATTATCTTTCGAAACTTTGCTAATATTGACGATTAAAGTGAAGGGTACCCCTCTTGCCCGCTTTCTTCAAATATTGGGGTATATATACGATTCGTTTCCATTTTAATAATAGATAAAAACGCATTCGCGTGAACCGATGGTGGAAGCCCTGCCATTGGGAGGCTAGACGTTTCTCGTAACCCTAGACGATCGCCGCGTATATCTTGAAACCAATAATAGATAAAAACGCATTCGCGTGAACCGATGGTGGAAGCCCTGCCATTGGGAGGCTAGACGTGTCTCGTAACCCTAGCCGATCGCCGCGTAAATCTTGAAACCAAACGATGACGAAGGAAAAGAAGCCAGAATGGACTGACTGGCGTCCATGTGGAATGGACAAAGACCTGAAGATGGTGGTGCATAGAAGCTGGTGTCAATGTGGAATTGACGAAGAATAGAAGATGGTGGTGCATAGAAGCTGGTGTCAATGTGGAATTGACGAAGAACAGAAGATGGTGGTGCATAGAAGCTGGTGTCAAGGTGAAATTGACGAAGAACAGAAGATGGTTGTGCTTGGAAGCTAGCAAGTACAGACTAGTGTCCATGTGGGATGGACAAAGACTAGCAGATTGTGGTCCTTAGAAGCCAGTTAGTAAAGACTGGTGTTGGTAGATGAATGGCCAAATTTCCGTGAACCGCGAACGCGTTCCGGAAATCGGGTATTTGTTTGCTCCGATTTGTAAACTGCGAACGCGGTCACGTGGGGTCTGACAGACAGACAGACAGACAGACAGACAGACAGACACACAGACAGACAGACACGGCCGGTGTAATACCTCTCCGTGACATACGTCACTCAGAGAGGTAAAAAATGACGACGGTCAAAAGTAGTTTCATCACGAGTCTCTCTTATACTCCAAATGATTTACCTGAAAGCAAAAGTAAACTCAGTCTATTAAGCATAAGCTTCATATTATCAATCTTAGAAAATACCTTAGACTAACAGAGGTGGGATTCGAACCCAAGCCCACGAGAAGACTGGTGTCTTAAACCAGCGCCTTAGACCACTCGGCCACTCTGCCTGAACACACACGTCAACTAAGACAAATAAGCAAGAGCTTCATGTTATTAAACTAACAAAATGCATGAGTCTGATAGGGATGGGATTCGACCCCACGCCTCCGAAGAGACCGGTGCCTAAAACCAGCGCCTTAGACCACTCGGCCACTCTACCTGAACACACACGTCAACTAAGACAAATAAGCAAGAGTTTCATGTTATTAAACTAACAAAATGCATGAGTCTGATAGAGGTGGGATTCGACCCCACGCCTCCGAAGAGACCGGTGCCTAAAACCAGCGCCTTAGACCACTCGGCCACTCTACCTGAAAACATAAGTAAACTCAGTGTATTCAGCAAAATCTTCATTTTACAATTCTTAGAAACGCAACAGACTGATAAGGGTGGGATTCGACCCCACGCCTCCGAAGAGACCGGTGCCTAAAACCAGCGCCTCCTTAGACCACTCGGCCACTCTACCTGAAAACAAAAGTAAACTCAGTCTATTAAGCAAAATCTTCACTTTAAAATTCTTAAACACACAACAGACTGATAGAGGTGAGATTCGAAACCACGCCTTCGAAGAGACTGGTACCTGAAACCAGCACCTTAGACCACACGGCCACTCTAACTGAACACACACGTCAGCTCAGACAAATGAGCAAGAGCTTCATGTTATTAAATTATGAAAATGCATGCGTCTGATAGAGGTGGGATTCGAACCCACGCCTCCGAAGAGACTGGTACCTGAAACCAGCGCCTTAGACCACTCGGCCACACTACCTGGACAAACACTCGTCAACTAAGACAAATAAGCAAGAGCTTCATGTTATTAAACTAACAAACTGCATGAGTCTGATAGAGGTGGGATTCGAACCCACGCCTTCGAAGAGACCGGTGCCTAGAACCAGCGCCATAGACCACTCGGCCACTCTACCTGAAAACAAAAGTAAACTCAGTGTATTAAGCAAAATCTTCACTTTAAAATTCTTAAAAACACAACAGACTGATAGAGGTGAGATTCGAAACCACGCCTCCGAAGAGACTGGTACCTGAAACCAGCACCTTAGACCACACGGCCACTCTAACAGAACACACACGTCAGCTCAGACAAATGAGCAAGAGCTTCATGTTATTAAACTATGAAAATGCATGCGTCTGATAGAGGTTTGATTCGAACCCACGCCTCCGAAGGGACTGGTACCTGAAACCAGCGCCTTAGACCACTCGGCCACTCTACCTGGACAAACACTCGTCAACTAAGACAAATAAGCAAGAGCTTCATGTTATTAAACTAACAAAATTCATGAGTCTGATAGATGTGGGATTCAAACCCACGCCTCCGAAGAGACTGGTGCCTAAAACCAGCGCCTTAGACCGCTCGGCCACTCTACCTGAACACACTTGTCAACTCAGACAAATAAGCAAGAGCTTCATGTTATTAAACTAAGAAAATGCATGAGTCTGATAGAGGTGGGATTCGAACCCACGCCTCCGAAGAGACTGGTGCCTTCAACCAGCGCCTTAGACCACTCGGCCACTCTACCTGAACACACACGTCAACTAAGACAAATAAGCAAGAGCTTCATGTTATTAAACTAACAAAATGCATGAGTCTGATAGAGGTGGGATTCGACCCCACGCCTCCGAAGAGACCGGTGCCTAAAACCATCGCCTTAGACCACTCGGCCACTCTACCTGAAAATATAAGTAAACTCAGTGTATTCAGCAAAATCTTCATTTTACAATTCTTAGAAACACAACAGACTGATAAGGGTGAGATTCGAACCCACGCCTCCGAAGAGACTGGTACCTGAAACCAGCGCCTTAGACCACTCGGCCACTCTACCTGAACACACTTGTCAACTCAGACAAATAAGCAAGAGCTTCATGTTATTAAACTAAGAAAATGCATGAGTCTGATAGAGGTGGGATTCGAACCCACGCCTCCGAAGAGACTGGTGCCTTAAACCAGCGCCTTAGACCACTCGGCCACTCTACCTGAACACACACGTCAACTAAGACAAATAAGCAAGAGCTTCATGTTATTAAACTAACAAAATGCATGAGTCTTATAGAGGTGGGATTCGACCCCACGCCTCCGAAGAGACCGGTGCCTAAAACCAGCGCCTTAGACCACTCGGCCACTCTACCTGAAAACAAAAGTAAACTCAGTCTATTAAGCATAATCTTCACTTTAAAATTCTTAAAAACAACAGATTGATAGAGGTGAGATTCGAAACCACGCCTCCGAAGAGACTGCTACCTGAAACCAGCACCTTAGACCACAAGGCCACTCTACCTGAACACACACGTCAGCTCAGAGCAATGAGCAAGAGCTTCATGTTATTAAACTATGAAAATTTATGAATCTGATAGAGATGGGATTCGAACCCACGCCTCCGAGGAGACTGGTACCTGAAACCAGCGCCTTAGACCACTCGGCCACTCTACCTGAACACACTTTTCAACTCAGACAAATAAGCAAGAGCTTCATGTTATTAAACTAAGAAAATGCATGAGTCTGATAGAGGTGGGATTCGAACCCACGCCTCCGAAGAGACTGGTGCCCTAAACCAGCGCCTTAGACCACTCGGCCACTCTACCTGAACACACACGTCAACTAAGACAAATAAGCAAGAGCTTCATGTTATTAAACTAACGAAATGCATGAGTCTGATAGAGGTGGGATTCAAATCCACGCCATCGAAGAGACCGGTGCCTAAAACCAGTGCCTTAGACCACTCGGCCACTCTACCTGAAAACAAAAGTAAACTCAGTCTATTAAGCAAAATCTTCACTTTAAAATTCTTTAAAACACAACTGACTGATAGAGGTGAGATTCGAAACCACGCCAACGAAGAGACTGGTGCCTTAAACCAGCACCTTACACCACACGGCCACTCTACCTGAACACACACGTCAACTAAGACAAATAAGCAAGAGCTTCATGTTATTAAACTAACAAAATGCATGAGTCTGATAGAGGTGTGATTCGACCCCACGCCTCCGAAGAGACCGGTGCCTAAAACCAGCGCCTTAGACCACTCGGCCACTCTACCTGAAAATATAAGTAAACTCAGTGTATTCAGCAAAACCTTCATTTTACAATTCTTAGAAACACAACAGACTGATAAGGGTGAGATTCGAACCCACGCCTCCGAAGAGACTGGTACCTGAAACCAGCGCCTTAGACCACTCGGCCACTCTACCTGAACACACTTGTCAACTCAGACAAATAAGCAAGAGCTTCATGTTATTAAACTAAGAAAATGCATGAGTCTGATAGAGGTGGGATTCGAACCCACGCCTCCGAAGAGACTGGTACCTTAAACCAGCGCCTTAGACCACTCGGCCACTCTACCTGAACACACACGTCAACTAAGACAAATAAGCAAGAGCTTCATGTTATTAAACTAAGAAAATGCATGAGTCTGATAGAGGTGGGATTCGAACCCACGCCTCCGAAGAGACTGGTGCCTTCAACCAGCGCCTTTGACCACTCGGCCACTCTACCTGAACACACACGTCAACTAAGACAAATAAGCAAGAGCTTCATGTTATTAAACTAACAAAATGCATGAGTCTGATAGAGGTGGGATTCGACCCCACGCCTCCGAAGAGACCGGTGCCTAAAACCAGCGCCTTAGACCACTCGGCCACTCTACCTGAAAACAAAAGTAAACTCAGTCTATTAAGCATAATCTTCACTTTAAAATTCTTAAAAACAACAGATTGATAGAGGTGAGATTCGAAACCACGCCTCCGAAGAGACTGCTACCTGAAACCAGCACCTTAGACCACAAGGCCACTCTACCTGAACACACACGTCAGCTCAGAGCAATGAGCAAGAGCTTCATGTTATTAAACTATGAAAATTTATGAATCTGATAGAGGTGGGATTCGAACCCACGCCTCCGAGGAGACTGGTACCTGAAACCAGCGCCTTAGACCACTCGGCCACTCTACCTGAACACACTTTTCAACTCAGACAAATAAGCAAGAGCTTCATGTTATTAAACTAAGAAAATGCATGAGTCTGATAGAGGTGGGATTCGAACCCACGCCTCCGAAGAGACTGGTGCCCTAAACCAGCGCCTTAGACCACTCGGCCACTCTACCTGAACACACACGTCAACTAAGACAAATAAGCAAGAGCTTCATGTTATTAAACTAACGAAATGCATGAGTCTGATAGAGGTGGGATTCAAATCCACGCCATCGAAGAGACCGGTGTCTAAAACCAGCGCCTTAGACCACTCGGCCACTCTACCTGAAAACAAAAGTAAACTCAGTCTATTAAGCAAAATCTTCACTTTAAAATTCTTTAAAACACAACTGACTGATAGAGGTGAGATTCGAAACCACGCCAACGAAGAGACTGGTACCTGAAACCAGCACCTTACACCACACGGCCACTCTAACTGAACACACACGTCAGCTCAGACAAATGAGAAAGAGCTTCATGTTATTAAACTATGATAATGCATGCGTCTGATAGAGGTGGGATTCGAACCCACGCCTCCGAAGAGACTGTCACCTGAAACCAGCGCCTTAGACCACTCGGCCACTCTACCTGGACAAAAACTCGTCAACTAAGACAAATGAGCAAGAGCTTCATTTTATTAAACTATGAAAATGCATGCGTCTGATAGAGGTGGGATTCGAACCCACGCCTCCGAAGAGACTGGTACCTGAAACCAGCGCCTTAGACCACTCGGCCACTCTACCTGGACAAAAACTCGTCAACTAAGACAAATAAGCAAGAGCTTCATGTTATTAAACTAAGAAAATGGATGAGTCTGATAGAGGTGGGACTCGAACCCACGCCTCCGAACAGACTGGTGCCTTAAACCAGCGCCTTAGACCACTCGGCCACTCTGCCTGAACACACATGTCAACTAAGACAAAAAAGCACGAGCTTCATGTTATTAAACTATGATAATGCATGCGTCTGATAGAGGTGGGATTCGAACCCACGCCTCCGAAGAGACTGGTACCTGAAACCAGCGCCTTAGACCACTCGGCCACTCTACCTGGACAAAAACTCGTCAACTAAGACAAATAAGCAAGAGCTTCATGTTATTAAACTAAGAAAATGCATGAGTCTGATAGAGGTGGGATTCGAACCCACGCCTCCGAACAGACTGGTGCCTTAAACCAGCGCCTTAGACCACTCGGCCACTCTGCCTGAACACACATGTCAACTAAGACAAATAAGCACGAGCTTCATGTTATTAAACTAACAAAATGCATGAGTCTGATAGGGATGGGATTCGACCCCACGCCTCCGAAGAAACCGGTGCCTAAAACCAGCGCCTTAGACCACTCGGCCACTCTACCTGAAAACAAAAGTAAACTCATTCTATTAAGCAAAATCTTCACTTTAAAATTCTTAAAAACACAACAGACTGATAGAGGTGAGATTCTAAACCACGCCTCCGAAGAGACTGGTACCTGAAACCAGCAATTTAGACCACACGGCCACTCTACCTGAACACACACGTTGCTCAGACAAAGGAGCAAGAGCTTCATGTTATTAAACTATGAAATTGCATGAGTCTGATAGAGGTGGGATTCGAACCCACGCCTCCGAAGAGACTGGTGCCTTAGACCACTCGGCCACTCTACCTGAACACACACGTTGCTCAGACAAATGAGCAAGAGCTTCATGTTATTAAACTATGAAATTGCATGAGTCTGATAGAGGTGGTATTCGAACCCACGCCTACGAAGAGACTGGTGCCATAAACCAGTGCCTTAGACCACTCGGCCACTCTACCTGAACACACACGTCAACTAAGACAAATAAGCAAGAGTTTCATGTTATTAAACTAACAAAATGCATGAGTCTGATAGAGGTGGGATTTGAATCCACGCCATTGAAGAGACCGGTGCCTAAAACCAGCGCCTTAGACCACTCGGCCACTCTACCTGAAAACAAAAGTAAACTCAGTCTATCAAGCAAAATCTTCACTTTAAAATTCTTAAAAACACAACAGACTGATAGAGATGAGATTCGAAACCACGCCAACGAAGAGACTGGTACCTGAAACCAGCACCTTAGACCACACGGCCACTCTAACTGAACACACACGTCAGCTCAGACAAATGAGAAAGAGCTTCATGTTATTAAACTATGATAATGCATGCGTCTGATAGAGGTGGGATTCGAACCCACGCCTCCGAAGAGACTGGTACCTGAAACCAGCGCCTTAGACCACTCGGCCACTCTACCTGGACAAAAACTCGTCAACTAAGACAAAGAAGCAAGAGCTTCATGTTATTAAACTAAGAAAATGCATGAGTCTGATAGAGGTGGGATTCGAACCCACGCCTCCGAACAGACTGGTGCCTTAAACCAGCGCCTTAGACCACTCGGCCACTCTGCCTGAACACACATGTCAACTAAGACAAATAAGCACGAGCTTCATGTTATTAAACTAACAAAATGCATGAGACTGATAGGGATGGGATTCGACCCCACGCCTCCGAAGAAACCGGTGCCTAAAACCAGCGCCTTAGACCACTCGGCCACTCTACCTGAAAACAAAAGTAAACTCATTCTATTAAGCAAAATCTTCACTTTAAAATTCTTAAAAACACAACAGACTGATAGAGGTGAGATTCTAAACCACGCCTCCGAAGAGACTGGTACCTGAAACCAGCAATTTAGACCACACGGCCACTCTACCTGAACACACACGTTGCTCAGACAAAGGAGCAAGAGCTTCATGTTATTAAACTATGAAATTGCATGAGTCTGATAGAGGTGGGATTCGAACCCACGCCTCCGAAGAGACTGGTGCCGTAGACCACTCGGCCACTCTACCTGAACACACACGTTGCTCAGACAAATGAGCAAGAGCTTCATGTTATTAAACTATGAAATTGCATGAGTCTGATAGAGGTGGTATTCGAACCCACGCCTACGAAGAGACTGGTGCCATAAACCAGTGCCTTAGACCACTCGGCCACTCTACCTGAACACACACGTCAACTAAGACAAATAAGCAAGAGTTTCATGTTATTAAACTAACAAAATGCATGAGTCTGATAGAGGTGGGATTTGAATCCACGCCATTGAAGAGACCGGTGCCTAAAACCAGCGCCTTAGACCACTCGGCCACTCTACCTGAAAACAAAAGTAAACTCAGTCTATTAAGCAAAATCTTCACTTTAAAATTCTTAAAAACACAACAGACTGATAGAGATGAGATTCGAGACCACGCCAACGAAGAGACTGGTACCTGAAACCAGCACCTTAGACCACACGGCCACTCTAACTGAACACACACGTCAGCTCAGACAAATGAGAAAGAGCTTCATGTTATTAAACTATGATAATGCATGCGTCTGATAGAGGTGGGATTCGAACCCACGCCTCCGAAGAGACTGGTACCTGAAACCAGCGCCTTAGACCACTCGGCCACTCTACCTGGACAAAAACTCGTCAACTAAGACAAAGAAGCAAGAGCTTCATGTTATTAAACTAAGAAAATGCATGAGTCTGATAGAGGTGGGATTCGAACCCACGCCTCCGAACAGACTGGTGCCTTAAACCAGCGCCTTAGACCACTCGGCCACTCTGCCTGAACACACATGTCAACTAAGACAAATAAGCACGAGCTTCATGTTATTAAACTAACAAAATGCATGAGACTGATAGGGATGGGATTCGACCCCACGCCTCCGAAGAAACCGGTGCCTAAAACCAGCGCCTTAGACCACTCGGCCACTCTACCTGAAAACAAAAGTAAACTCATTCTATTAAGCAAAATCTTCACTTTAAAATTCTTAAAAACACAACAGACTGATAGAGGTGAGATTCTAAACCACGCCTCCGAAGAGACTGGTACCTGAAACCAGCAATTTAGACCACACGGCCACTCTACCTGAACACACACGTTGCTCAGACAAATGAGCAAGAGCTTCATGTTATTAAACTATGAAATTGCATGAGTCTGATAGAGGTGGGATTCGAACCCACGCCTCCGAAGAGACTGGTGCCGTAGACCACTCGGCCACTCTACCTGAACACACACGTTGCTCAGACAAATGAGCAAGAGCTTCATGTTATTAAACTATGAAATTGCATGAGTCTGATAGAGGTGGTATTCGAACCCACGCCTACGAAGAGACTGGTGCCATAAACCAGTGCCTTAGACCACTCGGCCACTCTACCTGAACACACACGTCAACTAAGACAAATAAGCAAGAGTTTCATGTTATTAAACTAACAAAATGCATGAGTCTGATAGAGGTGGGATTTGAATCCACGCCATTGAAGAGACCGGTGCCTAAAACCAGCGCCTTAGACCACTCGGCCACTCTACCTGAAAACAAAAGTAAACTCAGTCTATTAAGCAAAATCTTCACTTTAAAATTCTTAAAAACACAACAGACTGATAGAGATGAGATTCGAAACCACGCCAACGAAGAGACTGGTACCTGAAACCAGCACCTTAGACCACACGGCCACTCTAACTGAACACACACGTCAGCTCAGACAAATGAGAAAGAGCTTCATGTTATTAAACTATGATAATGCATGCGTCTGATAGAGGTGGGATTCGAACCCACGCCTCCGAAGAGACTGGTACCTGAAACCAGCGCCTTAGACCACTCGGCCACTCTACCTGGACAAAAACTCGTCAACTAAGACAAATAAGCAAGAGCTTCATGTTATTAAACTAAGAAAATGCATGAGTCTGATAGAGGTGGGATTCGAACCCACGCCTCCGAACAGACTGGTGCCTTAAACCAGCGCCTTAGACCACTCGGCCACTCTGCCTGAACACACATGTCAACTAAGACAAATAAGCACGAGCTTCATGTTATTAAACTAACAAAATGCATGAGTCTGATAGGGATGGGATTCGACCCCACGCCTCCGAAGAAACCGGTGCCTAAAACCAGCGCCTTAGACCACTCGGCCACTCTACCTGAAAACAAAAGTAAACTCATTCTATTAAGCAAAATCTTCACTTTAAAATTCTTAAAAACACAACAGACTGATAGAGGTGAGATTCTAAACCACGCCTCCGAAGAGACTGGTACCTGAAACCAGCAATTTAGACCACACGGCCACTCTACCTGAACACACACGTTGCTCAGACAAAGGAGCAAGAGCTTCATGTTATTAAACTATGAAATTGCATGAGTCTGATAGAGGTGGGATTCGAACCCACGCCTCCGAAGAGACTGGTGCCTTAGACCACTCGGCCACTCTACCTGAACACACACGTTGCTCGGACAAATGAGCAAGAGCTTCATGTTATTAAACTATGAAATTGCATGAGTCTGATAGAGGTGGTATTCGAACCCACGCCTACGAAGAGACTGGTGCCATAAACCAGTGCCTTAGACCACTCGGCCACTCTACCTGAACACACACGTCAACTAAGACAAATAAGCAAGAGTTTCATGTTATTAAACTAACAAAATGCATGAGTCTGATAGAGGTGGGATTTGAATCCACGCCATTGAAGAGACCGGTGCCTAAAACCAGCGCCTTAGACCACTCGGCCACTCTACCTGAAAACAAAAGTAAACTCAGTCTATTAAGCAAAATCTTCACTTTAAAATTCTTAAAAACACAACAGACTGATAGAGATGAGATTCGAGACCACGCCAACGAAGAGACTGGTACCTGAAACCAGCACCTTAGACCACACGGCCACTCTAACTGAACACACACGTCAGCTCAGACAAATGAGAAAGAGCTTCATGTTATTAAACTATGATAATGCATGCGTCTGATAGAGGTGGGATTCGAACCCACGCCTCCGAAGAGACTGGTACCTGAAACCAGCGCCTTAGACCACTCGGCCACTCTACCTGGACAAAAACTCGTCAACTAAGACAAAGAAGCAAGAGCTTCATGTTATTAAACTAAGAAAATGCATGAGTCTGATAGAGGTGGGATTCGAACCCACGCCTCCGAACAGACTGGTGCCTTAAACCAGCGCCTTAGACCACTCGGCCACTCTGCCTGAACACACATGTCAACTAAGACAAATAAGCACGAGCTTCATGTTATTAAACTAACAAAATGCATGAGACTGATAGGGATGGGATTCGACCCCACGCCTCCGAAGAAACCGGTGCCTAAAACCAGCGCCTTAGACCACTCGGCCACTCTACCTGAAAACAAAAGTAAACTCATTCTATTAAGCAAAATCTTCACTTTAAAATTCTTAAAAACACAACAGACTGATAGAGGTGAGATTCTAAACCACGCCTCCGAAGAGACTGGTACCTGAAACCAGCAATTTAGACCACACGGCCACTCTACCTGAACACACACGTTGCTCAGACAAATGAGCAAGAGCTTCATGTTATTAAACTATGAAATTGCATGAGTCTGATAGAGGTGGGATTCGAACCCACGCCTCCGAAGAGACTGGTGCCGTAGACCACTCGGCCACTCTACCTGAACACACACGTTGCTCAGACAAATGAGCAAGAGCTTCATGTTATTAAACTATGAAATTGCATGAGTCTGATAGAGGTGGTATTCGAACCCACGCCTACGAAGAGACTGGTGCCATAAACCAGTGCCTTAGACCACTCGGCCACTCTACCTGAACACACACGTCAACTAAGACAAATAAGCAAGAGTTTCATGTTATTAAACTAACAAAATGCATGAGTCTGATAGAGGTGGGATTTGAATCCACGCCATTGAAGAGACCGGTGCCTAAAACCAGCGCCTTAGACCACTCGGCCACTCTACCTGAAAACAAAAGTAAACTCAGTCTATTAAGCAAAATCTTCACTTTAAAATTCTTAAAAACACAACAGACTGATAGAGATGAGATTCGAAACCACGCCAACGAAGAGACTGGTACCTGAAACCAGCACCTTAGACCACACGGCCACTCTAACTGAACACACACGTCAGCTCAGACAAATGAGAAAGAGCTTCATGTTATTAAACTATGATAATGCATGCGTCTGATAGAGGTGGGATTCGAACCCACGCCTCCGAAGAGACTGGTACCTGAAACCAGCGCCTTAGACCACTCGGCCACTCTACCTGGACAAAAACTCGTCAACTAAGACAAATAAGCAAGAGCTTCATGTTATTAAACTAAGAAAATGCATGAGTCTGATAGAGGTGGGATTCGAACCCACGCCTCCGAACAGACTGGTGCCTTAAACCAGCGCCTTAGACCACTCGGCCACTCTGCCTGAACACACATGTCAACTAAGACAAATAAGCACGAGCTTCATGTTATTAAACTAACAAAATGCATGAGTCTGATAGGGATGGGATTCGACCCCACGCCTCCGAAGAAACCGGTGCCTAAAACCAGCGCCTTAGACCACTCGGCCACTCTACCTGAAAACAAAAGTAAACTCATTCTATTAAGCAAAATCTTCACTTTAAAATTCTTAAAAACACAACAGACTGATAGAGGTGAGATTCTAAACCACGCCTCCGAAGAGACTGGTACCTGAAACCAGCAATTTAGACCACACGGCCACTCTACCTGAACACACACGTTGCTCAGACAAAGGAGCAAGAGCTTCATGTTATTAAACTATGAAATTGCATGAGTCTGATAGAGGTGGGATTCGAACCCACGCCTCCGAAGAGACTGGTGCCTTAGACCACTCGGCCACTCTACCTGAACACACACGTTGCTCGGACAAATGAGCAAGAGCTTCATGTTATTAAACTATGAAATTGCATGAGTCTGATAGAGGTGGTATTCGAACCCACGCCTACGAAGAGACTGGTGCCATAAACCAGTGCCTTAGACCACTCGGCCACTCTACCTGAACACACACGTCAACTAAGACAAATAAGCAAGAGTTTCATGTTATTAAACTAACAAAATGCATGAGTCTGATAGAGGTGGGATTTGAATCCACGCCATTGAAGAGACCGGTGCCTAAAACCAGCGCCTTAGACCACTCGGCCACTCTACCTGAAAACAAAAGTAAACTCAGTCTATTAAGCAAAATCTTCACTTTAAAATTCTTAAAAACACAACAGACTGATAGAGGTGAGATTCGAAACCACGCCTCCGAAGAGACTGGTACCTGAAACCAGCACCTTAGACCACACGGCCACTCTACCTGAACACGCACGTCAGCTCAGACAAATGAGCAAGAGCTTCATGTTATTAAACTATGAAAATGCATCAATCTGATAGAGGTGGGATTCGAACCCACGCCTCCGAAGAGACTGGTACCTGAAACCAGCGCCTCAGACCACTCGGCCACTCTACCTGAACACACTTGTCAACTCAGACAAATAAGCAAGAACTTCATGTTATTAAACTAAGAAAATGCATGAGTCTGATAGAGGTGGGATTCGAACCCACGCCTCCGAAGAGACTGGTGCCTTAAACCAGCGCCTTAGACCACTCGGCCACTCTACCTGAACACACACGTCAACTAAGACAAATAAGCAAGAGCTTCATGTTATAAAACTAACAAAATGCATGAGTCTGATAGAGGTGGGATTCGACCCCACGCCTCCGAAGAGACCGGTGCCTAAAACCAGCGCCTAAGACCACTCGGCCACTCTACCTGAAAACAGAAGTAAACTCAGTCTATTAAGCAAAATCTTCACTTTAAAATTCTTTAAAACACAACAGACTGATAGAGGTGAGATTCGAACCCAACCCTACGAAGAGACTGGTACCTGAAACCAGCACCTTAGACCACACGGCCACTCTACCTGAACACACAGGTCAGCTCAGACAAATGAGCAAGAGCTTCATGTTATTAAACTATGAAAATGCATGAATCTGACAGAGGTGGGATTCGAACCCACGCCTCCGAAGAGACTGGTACCTGAAACCAGCGCCTTAGACCACTCGGCCACTCTACCTGAACCCACACGTCAACTAAGACAAATAAGCAAGAGCTTCATGTTATTAAACTAACGAAATGCATGAGTCTGATAGAGGTGGGATTCGAACCCACGCCTCCGAAGAGACTAGTGCCTTAAACCAGCGCCTTAGACCACTCGGCCACTCTACCTGAACACACACGTCAACTAAGACAAATAAGCAAGAGCTTCATGTTATTAAACTAACGAAATGCATGAGTCTGATAGAGGTGGGATTCAAATCCACGCCATCGAAGAGACCGGTGCCTAAAACCAGCGCCTTAGACCACTCGGCCACTCTACCTGAACACACTTTTCAACTCAGACAAATAAGCAAGAGCTTCATGTTATTAAACTAAGAAAATGCATGAGTCTGATAGAGGTGGGATTCGAACCCACGCCTCCGAAGAGACTGGTGCCTTAAACCAGCGCCTTAGACCACTCGGCCACTCTACCTGAACACACACGTCAACTAAGACAAATAAGCAAGAGCTTCATGTTATTAAACGAAATGCATGAGTCTGATAGAGGTGGGATTCAAATCCACGCCATCGAAGAGACCGGTGCCTAAAACCAGCGCCTTAGACCACTCGGCCACTCTACCTGGACAAAAACTCGTCAACTAAGACAAATAAGCAAGAGCTTCATGTTATTAAACTAACAAAATGCATGAGTCTGATAGGGATGGGACTCGACCCCACGCCTCCGAAGAGACCGGTGCCTAAAACCAGCGCCTTAGACCACTCGGCCACTCTACCTGAAAACAAAAGTAAACTCAGTCTATTAAACAAAATCTTCACTTTAAAATTCTTAAAAACACAACAGACTGATAGAGGTGAGATTCGAAACCACGCCTCCGAAGAGACTGGTACCTGAAACCAGCACCTTAGACCACACGGCCACTCTACCTGAACACGCACGTCAGCTCAGACAAATGAGCAAGAGCTTCATGTTATTAAACTATGAAAATGCATCAATCTGATAGAGGTGGGATTCGAACCCACGCCTCCGAAGAGACTGGTACCTGAAACCAGCGCCTTAGACCACTCGGCCACTCTACCTGAACACACTTGTCAACTCAGACAAATAAGCAAGAGCTTCATGTTATTAAACTAAGAAAATGCATGAGTCTGATAGAGGTGGGATTCGAACCCACGCCTCCGAAGAGACTGGTGCCTTAAACCAGCACCTTAGACCACTCGGCCACTCTACCTGAACACACTTTTCAACTCAGACAAATAAGCAAGAGCTTCATGTTATTAAACTAAGAAAATGCATGAGTCTGATAGAGGTGGGATTCGAACCCACGCCTCCGAACAGACTGGTACCTGAAACCAGCGCCTTAGACCACTCGGCCACTCTACCTGAACACACTTGTCAACTCAGACAAATAAGCAAGAGCTTCATGTTATTAAACTAACAAAATGCATGAGTCTGATATGGATGGGATTCGACACCACGCCTCCGAAGAGACCGGTGCCTAAAACCAGCGCCTTAGACCACTCGGCCACTCTACCTGGAAACAAAAGTAAACTCATTCTATTAAGCAAAATCTTCACTTTAAAATTCTTAAAAACACAACAGACTGATAGAGGTGAGATTCTAAACCACGCCTCCGAAGAGACTGGTACCTGAAACCAGCAATTTAGACCACACGGCCACTCTACCTGAACACACACGTTGCTCAGACAAAGGAGCAAGAGCTTCATGTTATTAAACTATGAAATTGCATGAGTCTGATAGAGGTGGGATTCGAACCCACGCCTCCGAAGAGACTGGTGCCTTAAACCAGTGCCTTAGACCACTCGGCCACTCTACCTGAACACACACGTCAACTAAGACAAATAAGCAAGAGTTTCATGTTATTAAACTAACAAAATGCATGAGTCTGATAGAGGTGGGATTCGAATCCACGCCTCCGAAGAGACTGGTGCCTTAAACCAGTGCCTTAGACCACTCGGCCACTCTACCTGAACACACATGTCAACTAAGACAAATAAGCAAGAGTTTCATGTTATTAAACTAACAAAATGCATGAGTCTGATAGAGGTGGGATTTGAATCCACGCCATCGAAGAGACCTGTGCCTAAAACCAGCGCCTTAGACCACTCGGCCACTCTACCTGAAAACAAAAGTAAACTCAGTCTATTAAGCAAAATCTTCACTTTAAAATTCTTAAAAACACAACAGACTGATAGAGGTGAGATTCGAAACCACGCCAACGAAGAGACTGGTACCTGAAACCAGCACCTTAGACCACACGGCCACTCTAACTGAACACACTAGTCAGCTCAGACAAATGAGAAAGAGCTTCATGTTATTAAACTATGATAATGCATGCGTCTGATAGAGGTGGGATTCGAACCCACGTCTCCGAAGAGACTGGTACCTGAAACCAGCGCCTTAGACCACTCGGCCACTCTACCTGAACACACACGTCAGCTCCAACAAATGAGCAAGAGCTTCATGTTATTAATTTATGAAAATGCATGCCTCTGATAGAGGCGGGATTCGAACCCACGCCTCCGAAGAGACTGGTACCTGAAACCAGCGCCTTAGACCACTCGGCCACTCTACCTGAACACACTTTTCAACTCAGACAAATAAGCAAGAGCTTCATGTTATTAAACTAAGAAAATACATGAGTCTGATAGAGGTGGGATTCGAACCCACGCCTCCGAAGAGACTGGTGCCTTAAACCAGCGCCTTAGACCACTCGGCCACTCTGCCTGAACACACACGTCAACTAAGACAAATAAGCAAGAGCTTCATGTTATTAAACTAACAAAATGCATGAGTCTGATAGGGATGGGACTCGACCCCACGCCTCCGAAGAGACCGGTGCCTAAAACCAGCGCCTTAGACCACTCGGCCACTCTACCTGAAAACAAAAGTAAACTCAGTCTATTAAGCAAAATCTTCACTTTAAAATTCTTAAAAACACAACAGACTGATAGAGGTGAGATTCGAAACCACGCCTCCGAAGAGACTGGTACCTGAAACCAGCACCTTAGACCACTCGGCCACTCTACCTGAACACACTTTTCAACTCAGACAAATAAGCAAGAGCTTCATGTTATTAAACTAAGAAAATGCATGAGTCTGATAGAGGTGGGATTCGAACCCACGCCTCCGAACAGACTGGTACCTGAAACCAGCGCCTTAGACCACTCGGCCACTCTACCTGAACACACTTGTCAACTCAGACAAATAAGCAAGAGCTTCATGTTATTAAACTAACAAAATGCATGAGTCTGATATGGATGGGATTCGACCCCACGCCTCCGAAGAGACCGGTGCCTAAAACCAGCGCCTTAGACCACTCGGCCACTCTACCTGGAAACAAAAGTAAACTCATTCTATTAAGCAAAATCTTCACTTTAAAATTCTTAAAAACACAACAGACTGATAGAGGTGAGATTCTAAACCACGCCTCCGAAGAGACTGGTACCTGAAACCAGCAATTTAGACCACACGGCCACTCTACCTGAACACACACGTTGCTCAGACAAAGGAGCAAGAGCTTCATGTTATTAAACTATGAAATTGCATGAGTCTGATAGAGGTGGGATTCGAACCCACGCCTCCGAAGAGACTGGTGCCTTAAACCAGTGCCTTAGACCACTCGGCCACTCTACCTGAACACACACGTCAACAAAGACAAATAAGCAAGAGTTTCATGTTATTAAACTAACAAAATGCATGAGTCTGATAGAGGTGGGATTTGAATCCACGCCATCGAAGAGACCTGTGCCTAAAACCAGCGCCTTAGACCACTCGGCCACTCTACCTGAAAACAAAAGTAAACTCAGTCTATTAAGCAAAATCTTCACTTTAAAATTCTTAAAAACACAACAGACTGATAGAGGTGAGATTCGAAACCACGCCAACGAAGAGACTGGTACCTGAAACCAGCACCTTAGACCACACGGCCACTCTAACTGAACACACTAGTCAGCTCAGACAAATGAGAAAGAGATTCATGTTATTAAACTATGATAATGCATGCGTCTGATAGAGGTGGGATTCGAACCCACGTCTCCGAAGAGACTGGTACCTGAAACCAGCGCCTTAGACCACTCGGCCACTCTACCTGAACACACACGTCAGCTCCGACAAATGAGCAAGAGCTTCATGTTATTAAACTATGAAAATGCATGCCTCTGATAGAGACGGGATTCGAACCCACGCCTCCGAAGAGACTGGTACCTGAAACCAGCGCCTTAGACCACTCGGCCACTCTACCTGGACAAAAACTCGTCAACTAAGACAAATAAGCAAGAGCTTCATGTTATTAAACTAAGAAAATGCATGAGTCTGATAGGGGTGGGATTTGAATGCACGCCATCGAAGAGACCGGTGCCCAAAACCAGCGCCTTAGACCACTCGGCCACTCTACCTGAAATCAAGGGTAAACTCAGTGTATTAAGCAAAATCTTCACTTTAAAATTCTTAAAAACACAACAGACTGATAGAGGTGAGATTCGAAACCACGCCAACGAAGCGACTGGTACCTGAAACCAGCACCTTTGACCACACGGCCACTCTAACTGAACACACACGTCAGCTCAGACAAATGAGCAAGAGCTTTATGTTATTAAACTATGAAAATGCATGCGTCTGATAGGGATGGGATTCGACCCCACGCCTCCGAAGAGACCGGTGCCTAAAACCAGCGCCTTAGACCACTCGGCCACTCTACCTGAAAACAAAAGTAAACTCAGTCTATTAAGCAAAATCTTCACTTTAAAATTCTTAAAAACACAACAGACTGATAGAGGTGAGATTCGAAACCACGCCAACGAAGCGACTGGTACCTGAAACCAGCACCTTTGACCACACGGCCACTCTAACTGAACACACACGTCAGCTCAGACAAATGAGCAAGAGCTTTATGTTATTAAACTATGAAAATGCATGCGTCTGATAGAGGTGGGATTCGAACCCACGCGTCCGAAGAGACTGGTACCTGAAACCAGCGCCTTAGACCACTCGGCCACTCTACCTGGACAAAAACTCGTCAACTAAGACAAATAAGCAAGAGCTTCATGTTATTAAACTAACAAAATGCATGAGTCTGACAGAGGTGGGATTTGAATCCACGCCATCGAAGAGACCGGTGCCCAAAACCAGCGCCTTAGACCACTCGGCCACTCTACCTCAAAGCAAAAGTAAACTCAGTCTATTAAGCAAAATCTTCACTTTAAAATTCTTAAAAACACAACAGACTGATAGAGGTGTTATTCGAAACCACGCCTCCGAAGAGACTGGTACCTGAAACCAGCGCCTTAGACCACTCGGCCACTCTACCTGGACAAACACTCGTCAACTAAGACAAATAAGAAAGAGCTTCATGTTATTAAACTAACAAAATGCATGAGTCTGATAGAGGTGGGATTCGAATCCACGCCATCGAAGAGACCGGTGCCGAAAACCAGCGCCTTAGACCACTCGGCCACTTTACCTGAAAAAAAGTAAACTCAGTCTATTAAGCAAAATCTTCACTTTAAAATTCTTAAAAACACAACAGACTGATAGAGGTGAGATTCGAAACCACGCCTCCGAAGAGACTGGTACCTGAAACCAGCGCCTTAGACCACTCGGCCACTCTACCTGAACATACACGTCAGCTCAGACAAATGAGCAAGAGCTTCATGTTATTAAACTATGAAAATGCATGCGTCTGATAGAGGTGGGATTCGAACCCACGCCTCCGAAGAGACTGGTACCTGAAACCAGCGCCTTAGACCACTCGGCCACTCTACCTGGACAAAAACTCGTCAACTAAGACAAATAAGCAAGAGCTTCATGTTATTCAACTAAGAAAATGCATGAGTCTGATAGAGGTGGGATTCGAACCCACGCCTCCGAACAGACTGGTGCCTTAAACCATCGCCTTAGACCACTCGGCCACTCTGCCTGAACACACACGTCAACTAAGACAAATAAGCAAGAGCTTCATGTTATTAAACTAACAAAATGCATGAGTCTGATATGGATGGGATTCGACCCCACGCCTCCGAAGAGACCGGTGCCTAAAACCAGCGCCTTAGACCACTCGGCCACTCTACCTGGAAACAAAAGTAAACTCATTCTATTAAGCAAAATCTTCACTTTAAAATTCTTAAAAACACAACAGACTGATAGAGGTGAGATTCGAACCCACGCCTCCGAAGAGACTGGTGCCTAAAACCAGCGCCTTAGACCACTCGGCCACTCTACCTGAACACACACGTCAACTAAGACAAATAAGCAAGAGTTTCATGTTATTAAACTAACAAAATGCATGAGTCTGATAGAGGTGGGATTTGAATCCACGCCATCGAAGAGACCGGTGCCTAAAACCAGCGCCTTAGACCACTCGGCCACTCTACCTGAAAACAAAAGTAAACTCAGTCTATTAAGCAAAATCTTCACTTTAAAATTCTTAAAAACACAACAGACTGATAGAGGTGAGATTCGAAACCACGCCAACGAAGAGACTGGTACCTGAAACCAGCACCTTAGACCACACGGCCACTCTAACTGAACACACTATTCAGCTCAGACAAATGAGAAAGAGCTTCATGTTATTAAACTATGATAATGCATGAGTCTGATAGAGGTGGGATTCGAACCCACGTCTCCGAAGAGACTGGTACCTGAAACCAGCGCCTTAGACCACTCGGCCACTCTACCTGGACAAAAACTCGTCAACTAAGACAAATAAGCAAGAGCTTCATGTTATTAAACTAAGAAAATGCATGAGTCTGATAGAGGTGGGATTCGAACCCACGCCTCCGAACATATTGGTGCCTTAAACCAGCGCCTTAGACCACTCGGCCACTCTGCCTGAACACACACGTCAACTAAGACAAATAAGCAAGAGCTTCATGTTATTAAACTAACAAAATGCATGAGTCTGATAGAGGTGAGATTCGAAACCACGCCAACGAAGCGACTGGTACCTGAAACCAGCACCTTTGACCACACGGCCACTCTAACTGAACACACACGTCAGCTCAGACAAATGAGCAAGAGCTTTATGTTATTAAACTATGAAAATGCATGCGTCTGATAGAGGTGGGATTCGAACCCACGCGTCCGAAGAGACTGGTACCTGAAACCAGCGCCTTAGACCACTCGGCCACTCTACCTGGACAAAAACTCGTCAACTAAGACAAATAAGCAAGAGCTTCATGTTATTAAACTAACAAAATGCATGAGTCTGACAGAGGTGGGATTTGAATCCACGCCATCGAAGAGACCGGTGCCCAAAACCAGCGCCTTAGACCACTCGGCCACTCTACCTGAAAACAAAAGTAAACTCAGTCTATTAAGCAAAATCTTCACTTTAAAATTCTTAAAAACACAACAGACTGATAGAGGTGAGATTCGAAACCACGCCTCCGAAGAGACTGGTGCCTTAAACCAGCGCCTTACACCACTCGGCCACTCTACTTGAACACACCTGTCAACTCAGACAAATAAGCAAGAGCTTCATGTTATTAAACTAAGAAAATGCATGAGTCTCGTAGAGGTGGGATTCGAACCCACGCCTCCGAAGAGACAGGTGCCTTAAACCAGCGCCTTAGAGCACTCGGCCACTCTACCTGAACACACACGTCAACTAAGACAAATAAGCAAAAGCTTCATGTTATTAAAGTAACAAAATGAATGAGTCTGATAGAGGTGGGATTCGAATCCACGCCATCGAAGAGACCGGTGCCTAAAACCAGCGCCTTAGACCACTCGGCCACTCTACCTCAAAGCAAAAGTAAACTCAGTCTATTAAGCAAAATCTTCACTTTAAAATTCTTAAAAACACAACAGACTGATAGAGGTGTTATTCGAAACCACGCCTCCGAAGAGACTGGTACCTGAAACCAGCGCCTTAGACCACTCGGCCACTCTACCTGGACAAACACTCGTCAACTAAGACAAATAAGAAAGAGCTTCATGTTATTAAACTAACAAAATGCATGAGTCTGATAGAGGTGGGATTCGAATCCACGCCATCGAAGAGACCGGTGCCGAAAACCAGCGCCTTAGACCACTCGGCCACTTTACCTGAAAAAAAAGTAAACTCAGTCTATTAAGCAAAATCTTCACTTTAAAATTCTTAAAAACACAACAGACTGATAGAGGTGAGATTCGAAACCACGCCTCCGAAGAGACTGGTACCTGAAACCAGCGCCTTAGACCACTCGGCCACTCTACCTGAACACACACGTCAGCTCAGACAAATGAGCAAGAGCTTCATGTTATTAAACTATGAAAATGCATGCGTCTGATAGAGGTGGGATTCGAACCCACGCCTCCGAAGAGACTGGTACCTGAAACCAGCGCCTTAGACCACTCGGCCACTCTACCTGGACAAAAACTCGTCAACTAAGACAAATAAGCAAGAGCTTCATGTTATTAAACTATGAAAATGCATGAGTCTGATAGAGGTGGGATTCGAACCCACGCCTCCGAACAGACTGGTGCCTTAAACCATCGCCTTAG
Organism: Phalangium opilio; assembly: GCF_054372755.1. Lineage (NCBI taxonomy): Eukaryota > Metazoa > Arthropoda > Arachnida > Opiliones > Phalangiidae > Phalangium > Phalangium opilio. The sequence continues at coordinate 2,938,333 of NW_028324158.1, read as the reverse complement.
ACCACTCGGCCACTCTGCCTGAACTCACACGTCAACTAAGACAAATAAGCAAGAGCTTCATGTTATTAAACTAACAAAATGCATGAGTCTGATATGGATGGGATTCGACCCCACGCCTCCGAAGAGACCGGTGCCTAAAACCAGCGCCTTAGACCACTCGGCCACTCTACCTGGAAACAAAAGTAAACTCATTCTATTAAGCAAAATCTTCACTTTAAAATTCTTAAAAACACAACAGACTGATAGAGGTGAGATTCTAAACCACGCCTCCGAAGAGACTGGTACCTGAAACCAGCAATTTAGACCACACGGCCACTCTACCTGAACACACACGTTGCTCAGACAAAGGAGCAAGAGCTTCATGTTATTAAACTATGAAATTGCATGAGTCTGATAGAGGTGGGATTCGAACCCACGCCTCCGAAGAGACTGGTGCCTTAAACCAGTGCCTTAGACCACTCGGCCACTCTGCCTGAACACACACGTCAACTAAGACAAATAAGCAAGAGCTTCATGTTATTAAACTAACAAAATGCATGAGTCTGACAGAGGTGGGATTTGAATCCACGCCATCGAAGAGACCGGTGCCCAAAACCAGCGCCTTAGACCACTCGGCCACTCTACCTGAAAACAAAAGAAAACTCAGTCTATTAAGCAAAATCTTCACTTTAAAATTCTTAAAAACACAACAGACTGATAGAGGTGAGATTCGAAACCACGCCTCCGAAGAGACTGGTGCCTTAAACCAGCGCCTTACACCACTCGGCCACTCTACTTGAACACACCTGTCAACTCAGACAAATAAGCAAGAGCTTCATGTTATTAAACTAAGAAAATGCATGAGTCTCGTAGAGGTGGGATTCGAACCCACGCCTCCGAAGAGACAGGTGCCTTAAACCAGCGCCTTAGAGCACTCGGCCACTCTACCTGAACACACACGTCAACTAAGACAAATAAGCAAAAGCTTCATGTTATTAAAGTAACAAAATGCATGAGTCTGATAGAGGTGGGATTCGAATCCACGCCATCGAAGAGACCGGTGCCTAAAACCAGCGCCTTAGACCACTCGGCCACTCTACCTCAAAGCAAAAGTAAACTCAGTCTATTAAGCAAAATCTTCACTTTAAAATTCTTAAAAACACAACAGACTGATAGAGGTGAGATTCGAAACCACGCCAACGAAGCGACTAGTACCTGAAACCAGCACCTTTGACCACACGGCCACTCTAACTGAACACACACGTCAGCTCAGACAAATGAGCAAGAGCTTTATGTTATTAAACTATGAAAATGCATGCGTCTGATAGAGGTGGGATTCGAACCCACGCGTCCGAAGAGACTGGTACCTGAAACCAGCGCCTTAGACCACTCGGCCACTCTACCTGGACAAAAACTCGTCAACTAAGACAAATAAGCAAGAGCTTCATGTTATTAAACTAACAAAATGCATGAGTCTGACAGAGGTGGGATTTGAATCCACGCCATCGAAGAGACCGGTGCCCAAAACCAGCGCCTTAGACCACTCGGCCACTCTACCTGAAAACAAAAGAAAACTCAGTCTATTAAGCAAAATCTTCACTTTAAAATTCTTAAAAACACAACAGACTGATAGAGGTGAGATTCGAAACCACGCCTCCGAAGAGACTGGTGCCTTAAACCAGCGCCTTACACCACTCGGCCACTCTACTTGAACACACCTGTCAACTCAGACAAATAAGCAAGAGCTTCATGTTATTAAACTAAGAAAATGCATGAGTCTCGTAGAGGTGGGATTCGAACCCACGCCTCCGAAGAGACAGGTGCCTTAAACCAGCGCCTTAGAGCACTCGGCCACTCTACCTGAACACACACGTCAACTAAGACAAATAAGCAAAAGCTTCATGTTATTAAAGTAACAAAATGCATGAGTCTGATAGAGGTGGGATTCGAATCCACGCCATCGAAGAGACCGGTGCCTAAAACCAGCGCCTTAGACCACTCGGCCACTCTACCTCAAAGCAAAAGTAAACTCAGTCTATTAAGCAAAATCTTCACTTTAAAATTCTTAAAAACACAACAGACTGATAGAGGTGTTATTCGAAACCACGCCTCCGAAGAGACTGGTACCTGAAACCAGCGCCTTAGACCACTCGGCCACTCTACCTAGACAAACACTCGTCAACTAAGACAATAAGAAAGAGCTTCATGTTATTAAACTAACAAAATGCATGAGTCTGATAGAGGTGGGATTCGAATCCACGCCATCGAAGAGACCGGTGCCGAAAACCAGCGCCTTAGACCACTCGGCCACTTTACCTGAAAAAAAAGTAAACTCAGTCTATTAAGCAAAATCTTCACTTTAAAATTCTTAAAAACACAACAGACTGATAGAGGTGAGATTCGAAACCACGCCTCCGAAGAGACTGGTACCTGAAACCAGCGCCTTAGACCACTCGGCCACTCTACCTGAACACACACGTCAGCTCAGACAAATGAGCAAGAGCTTCATGTTATTAAACTATGAAAATGCATGCGTCTGATAGAGGTGGGATTCGAACCCACGCCTCCGAAGAGACTGGTACCTGAAACCAGCGCCTTAGACCACTCGGCCACTCTACCTGGACAAAAACTCGTCAACTAAGACAAATAAGCAAGAGCTTCATGTTATTAAACTAAGAAAATGCATGAGTCTGATAGAGGTGGGATTCGAACCCACGCCTCCGAACAGACTGGTGCCTTAAACCATCGCCTTAGACCACTCGGCCACTCTGCCTGAACACACAAGTCAACTAAGACAAATAAGCAAGAGCTTCATGTTATTAAACTAACAAAATGCATGAGTCTGATATGGATGGGATTCGACCCCACGCCTCCGAAGAGACCGGTGCCTAAAACCAGCGCCTTAGACCACTCGGCCACTCTACCTGGAAACAAAAGTAAACTCATTCTATTAAGCAAAATCTTCACTTTAAAATTCTTAAAAACACAACAGACTGATAGAGGTGAGATTCTAAACCACGCCTCCGAAGAGACTGGTACCTGAAACCAGCAATTTAGACCACACGGCCACTCTACCTGAACACACACGTTGCTCAGACAAAGGAGCAAGAGCTTCATGTTATTAAACTATGAAAATGCATGAATCTGATAGAGGTGGGATTCGAACCCACGCCTCCGAAGAGACTGGTACCTGAAACCAGCGCCTTAGACCACTCGGCCACTCTACCTGAACACACTTTTCAACTCAGACAAATAAGCAAGAGCTTCATGTTATTTAATTATGAAAATGCATGAGTCTGATAGAGGTGGGATTCGAACCCACGCCTCCGAAGCGACTGGTGCCTTAAACCAGTGCCTTAGACCACTCGGCCACTCTACCTGAACACACACGTCAACTAAGACAAATAAGCAAGAGTTTCATGTTATTAAACTAACAAAATGCATGAGTCTGATAGAGGTGGGATTTGAATCCACGCCATCGAAGAGACCTGTGCCTAAAACCAGCGCCTTAGACCACTCGGCCACTCTACCTGAAAACAAAAGTAAACTCAGTCTATTAAGCAAAATGTTCACTTTAAAATTCTTAAAAACACAACAGACTGATAGAGGTGAGATTCGAAACCACGCCAACGAAGAGACTGGTACCTGAAACCAGCACCTTAGACCACACGGCCACTCTAACTAAACACACTAGTCAGCTCAGACAAATGAGAAAGAGCTTCATGTTATTAAACTATGATAATGCATGCGTCTGATAGAGGTGGGTTTCGAACCCACGCCTCCGAAGAGACTGGTACCTGAAACCAGCGCCTTAGACCACTCGGCCACTCTACCTGGACAAAAACTCGTCAACTAAGACAAATAAGCAAGAGCTTCATGTTATTAAACTAAGAAAATGCATGAGTCTGATAGAGGTGGGATTCGAACCCACGCCTCCGAACATACTGGTGCCTTAAACCAGCGCCTTAGACCACTCGGCCACTCTGCCTGAACACACACGTCAACTAAGACAAATAAGCAAGAGCTTCATGTTATTAAACTAACAAAATGCATGAGTCTGATAGGGATGGGATTCGACCCCACGCCTCCGAAGAGACCGGTGCCTAAAACCAGCGCCTTAGACCACTCGGCCACTCTACCTGAAAACAAAAGTAAACTCAGTCTATTAAGCAAAATCTTCACTTTAAAATTCTTAAAAACACAACAGACTGATAGAGGTGAGATTCGAAACCACGCCAACGAAGCGACTGGTGCCTTAAACCAGCGCCTTACACCACTCAGCCACTCTACTTGAACACACCTGTCAACTCAGACAAATAAGCAAGAGCTTCATGTTATTAAACTAAGAAAATGCATGAGTCTCGTAGAGGTGGGATTCGAATCCACGCCATTGAAGAGACCGGTGCCTAAAACCAGCGCCTTAGACCACTCGGCCACTCTACCTCAAAGCAAAAGTAAACTCAGTCTATTAAGCAAAATCTTCACTTTAAAATTCTTAAAAACACAACAGACTGATAGAGGTGTTATTCGAAACCACGCCTCCGAAGAGACTAGTACCTGAAACCAGCGCCTTAGACCACTCGGCCACTCTACCTGGACAAACACTCGTCAACTAAGACAAATAAGAAAGAGCTTCATGTTATTAAACTAACAAAATGCATGAGTCTGATAGAGGTGGGATTCGAATCCACGCCATCGAAGAGACCGGTGCCGAAAACCAGCGCCTTAGACCACTCGGCCACTTTACCTGAAAAAAAAGTAAACTCAGTCTATTAAGCAAAATCTTCACTTTAAAATTCTTAAAAACACAACAGACTGATAGAGGTGAGATTCGAAACCATGCCTCCGAAGAGACTGGTACCTGAAACCAGCAATTTAGACCACACGGCCACTCTACCTGAACACACACGTTGCTCAGACAAATGAGCAAGAGCTTCATGTTATTAAACTATGAAAATGCATGAGTCTGATAGAGGTGGGATTCGAACCCACGCCTCCGAAGAGACTGGTACCTGAAACCAGCGCCTTAGACCACTCGGCCACTCTACCTGAACACACTTGTCAACTCAGACAAATAAGCAAGAGCTTCATGTTATTAAACTAAGAAAATGCATGAGTCTGATAGAGGTGGGATTCGAACCCACGCCTCCGAAGAGACTGGTGCCTTAAACCAGCGCCTTAGACCACTCGGCCACTCTACCTGAACACACTTGTCAACTCAGACAAATAAGCAAGAGCTTCATGTTATTAAACTAAGAAAATGCATGAGTCTGATAGAGGTGGGTTTCGAACCCACACCTCCGAAGAGACTGGTGCCTTAAACCAACGCCTTAGACCACTTGGCCACTCTACCTGAACACACGTCAACTAAGACAAATAAGCAAGAGCTTCATGTTATTAAACTAACGAAATGCATGAGTCTGATAGAGGTGGGATTCGAATCCACGCCATCGAAGAGACCGGTGCCTTAAACCAGCGCCTTAGACCACTCGGCCACTCTACCTGAAAACAAAAGTAAACTCAGTCTATTAAGCAAAATCTTCACTTTTAATTTCTTACAAACACAACAGACTGATAGGGGTGAGATTCGAACCCACGCCTCCGAATAGACTGGTTCCTGAAACCAGCGCCTTAGACCACTCGGCCACTCTACTTGAACACACCTGTCAACTCAGACAAATAAGCAAGAGCTTCATGTTATTAAACTAAGAAAATGCATGAGTCTCATAGAGGTGGGATTCGAACCCACGCCTCCGAAGAGACTGGTGCCTTAAACCAGCGCCTTAGACCACTCGGCCACTCTACCTGAACACACACGTCAACTAAGACAAATAAGCAAAAGCTTCATGTTATTAAACTAACAAAATGCATGAGTCTGATAGAGGTGGGATTCGAATCCACGCCATCGAAGAGACCGGTGCCTAAAACCAGCGCCTTAGACCACTCGGCCACTCTACCGGAAAGCAAAAGTAAACTCAGTCTATTAAGCAAAATCTTCACTTTAAAATTCTTAAAAACACAACAGACTGATAAAGGTGTGATTCGAAACCACGCCTCCGAAGAGACTGGTACCTGAAACCAGCAATTTAGGACACGGGCACTCTACCTGAACACACACGTTGCTCAGACAAATGAGCAAGAGCTTCATGTTATTAAACTATGAAAATGCATGAGTCTGATAGAGGTGGGATTCGAACCCACGCCTCCGAAGAGACTGGTACCTGAAACCAGCGCCTTAGACCACTCGGCCACTCTACCTGGACAAAAACTCGTCAACTAAGACAAATAAGCAAGAGCTTCATGTTATTAAACTAAGAAAATGCATGAGTCTGATAGAGGTGGGATTCGAACCCACGCCTCCGAACATACTGGTGCCTTAAACCAGCGCCTTAGACCACTCGGCCACTCTGCCTGAACACACACGTCAACTAAGACAAATAAGCAAGAGCTTCATGTTATTAAACTAACAAAATGCATGAGTCTGATAGGGATGGGATTCGACCCCACGCCTCCGAAGAGACCGGTGCCTAAAACCAGCGCCTTAGACCACTCGGCCACTCTACCTGAAAACAAAAGTAAACTCAGTCTATTAAGCAAAATCTTCACTTTAAAATTCTTAAAAACACAACAGACTGATAGAGGTGAGATTCGAAACCACGCCAACGAAGCGACTGGTACCTGAAACCAGCACCTTTGACCACACGGCCACTCTAACTGAACACACACGTCAGCTCATACAAATGAGCAAGAGCTTTATGTTATTAAACTATGAAAATGCATGCGTCTGATAGAGGTGGGATTCGAACCCACGCGTCCGAAGAGACTGGTACCTGAAACCAGCGCCTTAGACCACTCGGCCACTCTACCTTGACAAAAACTCGTCAACTAAGACAAATAAGCAAGAGCTTCATGTTATTAAACTAACAAAATGCATGAGTCTGACAGAGGTGGGATTTGAATCCACGCCATCGAAGAGACCGGTGCCCAAAACCAGCGCCTTAGACCACTCGGCCACTCTACCTGAAAACAAAAGTAAACTCAGTCTATTAAGCAAAATCTTCACTTTAAAATTCTTAAAAACACAACAGACTGATAGAGGTGAGATTCGAAACCACGCCTCCGAAGAGACTGGTGCCTTAAACCAGCGCCTTACACCACTCAGCCACTCTACTTGAACACACCTGTCAACTCAGACAAATAAGCAAGAGCTTCATGTTATTAAACTAAGAAAATGCATGAGTCTCGTAGAGGTGGGATTCGAATCCACGCCATTGAAGAGACCGGTGCCTAAAACCAGCGCCTTAGACCACTCGGCCACTCTACCTCAAAGCAAAAGTAAACTCAGTCTATTAAGCAAAATCTTCACTTTAAAATTCTTAAAAACACAACAGACTGATAGAGGTGTTATTCGAAACCACGCCTCCGAAGAGACTAGTACCTGAAACCAGCGCCTTAGACCACTCGGCCACTCTACCTGGACAAACACTCGTCAACTAAGACAAATAAGAAAGAGCTTCATGTTATTAAACTAACAAAATGCATGAGTCTGATAGAGGTGGGATTCGAATCCACGCCATCGAAGAGACCGGTGCCGAAAACCAGCGCCTTAGACCACTCGGCCACTTTACCTGAAAAAAAAGTAAACTCAGTCTATTAAGCAAAATCTTCACTTTAAAATTCTTAAAAACACAACAGACTGATAGAGGTGAGATTCGAAACCATGCCTCCGAAGAGACTGGTACCTGAAACCAGCAATTTAGACCACACGGCCACTCTACCTGAACACACACGTTGCTCAGACAAATGAGCAAGAGCTTCATGTTATTAAACTATGAAAATGCATGAGTCTGATAGAGGTGGGATTCGAACCCACGCCTCCGAAGAGACTGGTACCTGAAACCAGCGCCTTAGACCACTCGGCCACTCTACCTGAACACACTTGTCAACTCAGACAAATAAGCAAGAGCTTCATGTTATTAAACTAAGAAAATGCATGAGTCTGATAGAGGTGGGATTCGAACCCACGCCTCCGAAGAGACTGGTGCCTTAAACCAGCGCCTTAGACCACTCGGCCACTCTACCTGAACACACTTGTCAACTCAGACAAATAAGCAAGAGCTTCATGTTATTAAACTAAGAAAATGCATGAGTCTGATAGAGGTGGGTTTCGAACCCACACCTCCGAAGAGACTGGTGCCTTAAACCAACGCCTTAGACCACTTGGCCACTCTACCTGAACACACGTCAACTAAGACAAATAAGCAAGAGCTTCATGTTATTAAACTAACGAAATGCATGAGTCTGATAGAGGTGGGATTCGAATCCACGCCATCGAAGAGACCGGTGCCTTAAACCAGCGCCTTAGACCACTCGGCCACTCTACCTGAAAACAAAAGTAAACTCAGTCTATTAAGCAAAATCTTCACTTTTAATTTCTTACAAACACAACAGACTGATAGGGGTGAGATTCGAACCCACGCCTCCGAATAGACTGGTTCCTGAAACCAGCGCCTTAGACCACTCGGCCACTCTACTTGAACACACCTGTCAACTCAGACAAATAAGCAAGAGCTTCATGTTATTAAACTAAGAAAATGCATGAGTCTCATAGAGGTGGGATTCGAACCCACGCCTCCGAAGAGACTGGTGCCTTAAACCAGCGCCTTAGACCACTCGGCCACTCTACCTGAACACACACGTCAACTAAGACAAATAAGCAAAAGCTTCATGTTATTAAACTAACAAAATGCATGAGTCTGATAGAGGTGGGATTCGAATCCACGCCATCGAAGAGACCGGTGCCTAAAACCAGCGCCTTAGACCACTCGGCCACTCTACCGGAAAGCAAAAGTAAACTCAGTCTATTAAGCAAAATCTTCACTTTAAAATTCTTAAAAACACAACAGACTGATAAAGGTGTGATTCGAAACCACGCCTCCGAAGAGACTGGTACCTGAAACCAGCAATTTAGGACACGGGCACTCTACCTGAACACACACGTTGCTCAGACAAATGAGCAAGAGCTTCATGTTATTAAACTATGAAAATGCATGAGTCTGATAGAGGTGGGATTCGAACCCACGCCTCCGAAGAGACTGGTACCTGAAACCAGCGCCTTAGACCAATCGGGCACTCTACCTGAACACACCTGTCAACTCAGACAAATAAGCAAGAGCTTCATGTTATTAAACTAAGAAAATGCATGAGTCTCGTAGAGGTGGGATTCGAATCCACGCCATTGAAGAGACCGGTGCCTAAAACCAGCGCCTTAGACCACTCGGCCACTCTACCTCAAAGCAAAAGTAAACTCAGTCTATTAAGCAAAATCTTCACTTTAAAATTCTTAAAAACACAACAGACTGATAGAGGTGTTATTCGAAACCACGCCTCCGAAGAGACTAGTACCTGAAACCAGCGCCTTAGACCACTCGGCCACTCTACCTGGACAAACACTCGTCAACTAAGACAAATAAGAAAGAGCTTCATGTTATTAAACTAACAAAATGCATGAGTCTGATAGAGGTGGGATTCGAATCCACGCCATCGAAGAGACCGGTGCCGAAAACCAGCGCCTTAGACCACTCGGCCACTTTACCTGAAAAAAAAGTAAACTCAGTCTATTAAGCAAAATCTTCACTTTAAAATTCTTAAAAACACAACAGACTGATAGAGGTGAGATTCGAAACCATGCCTCCGAAGAGACTGGTACCTGAAACCAGCAATTTAGACCACACGGCCACTCTACCTGAACACACACGTTGCTCAGACAAATGAGCAAGAGCTTCATGTTATTAAACTATGAAAATGCATGAGTCTGATAGAGGTGGGATTCGAACCCACGCCTCCGAAGAGACTGGTACCTGAAACCAGCGCCTTAGACCACTCGGCCACTCTACCTGAACACACTTGTCAACTCAGACAAATAAGCAAGAGCTTCATGTTATTAAACTAAGAAAATGCATGAGTCTGATAGAGGTGGGATTCGAACCCACGCCTCCGAAGAGACTGGTGCCTTAAACCAGCGCCTTAGACCACTCGGCCACTCTACCTGAACACACTTGTCAACTCAGACAAATAAGCAAGAGCTTCATGTTATTAAACTAAGAAAATGCATGAGTCTGATAGAGGTGGGTTTCGAACCCACACCTCCGAAGAGACTGGTGCCTTAAACCAACGCCTTAGACCACTTGGCCACTCTACCTGAACACACGTCAACTAAGACAAATAAGCAAGAGCTTCATGTTATTAAACTAACGAAATGCATGAGTCTGATAGAGGTGGGATTCGAATCCACGCCATCGAAGAGACCGGTGCCTTAAACCAGCGCCTTAGACCACTCGGCCACTCTACCTGAAAACAAAAGTAAACTCAGTCTATTAAGCAAAATCTTCACTTTTAATTTCTTACAAACACAACAGACTGATAGGGGTGAGATTCGAACCCACGCCTCCGAATAGACTGGTTCCTGAAACCAGCGCCTTAGACCACTCGGCCACTCTACTTGAACACACCTGTCAACTCAGACAAATAAGCAAGAGCTTCATGTTATTAAACTAAGAAAATGCATGAGTCTCATAGAGGTGGGATTCGAACCCACGCCTCCGAAGAGACTGGTGCCTTAAACCAGCGCCTTAGACCACTCGGCCACTCTACCTGAACACACACGTCAACTAAGACAAATAAGCAAAAGCTTCATGTTATTAAACTAACAAAATGCATGAGTCTGATAGAGGTGGGATTCGAATCCACGCCATCGAAGAGACCGGTGCCTAAAACCAGCGCCTTAGACCACTCGGCCACTCTACCGGAAAGCAAAAGTAAACTCAGTCTATTAAGCAAAATCTTCACTTTAAAATTCTTAAAAACACAACAGACTGATAAAGGTGTGATTCGAAACCACGCCTCCGAAGAGACTGGTACCTGAAACCAGCAATTTAGGACACGGGCACTCTACCTGAACACACACGTTGCTCAGACAAATGAGCAAGAGCTTCATGTTATTAAACTATGAAAATGCATGAGTCTGATAGAGGTGGGATTCGAACCCACGCCTCCGAAGAGACTGGTACCTGAAACCAGCGCCTTAGACCAATCGGGCACTCTACCTGAACACACTTGTCAACTCAGACAAATAAGCAAGAGCTTCATGTTATTAAACTAAGAAAATGCATGAGTCTGATAGAGGTGGGATTCGAACCCACGCCTCCGAAGAGACTGGTGCCTTAAACCAGCGCCTAAGACCACTCGGCCACTCTACCTGAACACACTTGTCAACTCAGACAAATAAGCAAGAGCTTCATGTTATTAAACTAAGAAAATGCATGAGTCTGATAGAGGTGGGTTTCGAACCCACGCCTCCGAAGAGACTGGTGCCTTAAACCAGCGCCTTAGACCACTCGGCCACTCTACCTGAACACACACGTCAACTAAGACAAATAAGCAAGAGCTTCATGTTATTAAACTAACGAAATGCATGAGTCTGATAGAGGTGGGATTCGAATCCACGCCATCGAAGAGACCGGTGCCTAAAACCAGCGCCTTAGACCACTCGGCCACTCTACCTGAAAACAAAAGTAAACTCAGTCTATTAAGCAAAATCTTCACTTTAAATTTCTTACAAACACAACAGACTGATAGGGGTGAGATTCGAACCCACGCCTCCGAATAGGCTGGTACCTGAAACCAGCGCCTTAGACCACTCGGCCACTCTACTTGAACACACCTGTCAACTCAGACAAATAAGCAAGAGCTTCATGTTATTAAACTAAGAAAATGCATGAGTCTCATAGAGGTGGGATTCGAACCCACGCCTCCGAAGAGACTGGTGCCTTAAACCAGCGCCTTAGACCACTCGGCCACTCTACCTGAACACACACGTCAACTAAGACGAATAAGCAAAAGCTTCATGTTATTAAACTAACAAGATGCATGAGTCTGATAGAGGTGGGATTCGAATCCACGCCATCGAAGAGACCGGTTTTTAAAACCAGCGCCTTAGACCACTCGGCCACTCTACCTGAACACGCTTGTCAACTCAGACAAATAAGCAAGAGCTTCATGTTATTAAACTAAGAAAATGCATGAGTCTGATAGAGGTGGGATTCGAACCCATGCCTCCGAAGAGACCGGTGCCTAAAACCAGCGCCTTAGACCACTCGGCCACTCTACCTGAAAGCAAAAGTAAACTCAGTCTATTAAGCAAAATCTTCACTTTAAAATTCTTAAAAACACAACAGACTGATAGAGGTGAGATTCGAAACCACGCCTCCGAAGAGACTGGTACCTGAAACCAGCAATTTAGACCACACGGCCACTCTACCTGAACACACACGTTGCTCAGACAAATGAGCAAGAGCTTCATGTTATTAAACTATGAAAATGCATGAGTCTGATAGAGGTGGGATTCGAACCCACGCCTCCGAAGAGACTGGTACCTGAAATCAGCGCCTTAGACGACTCGGCCACTCTACCTGAACACACTTGTCAACTCAGACAAATAAGCAAGAGCTTCATGTTATTAAACTAAGAAAATGCATGAGTCTGATAGAGGTGGTTTTCGAACCCACGCCTCCGAAGAGACTGGTGCCTTAAACCAGCGCCTTAGACCACTCGGCCACTCTACCTGAACACACACGTCAACTAAGACAACTAAGCAAGAGCTTCATGTTATTAAACTAACGAAATGCATGAGTCTGATAGAGGTGGGATTCGAATCCACGCCATCGAAGAGACCTGTGCCTAAAACCAGCGCCTTAGACCGCTCGGCTATTCTACCTGAAAACAAAAGTAAACTCAGTCTATTAAGTAAAATCTTCACTTTAATATTCTTAAAAACACAACTGACTGATAGAGGTGAGATTCGAAACCACGCCAACGAAGAGACTGGTACCTGAAACCAGCACCTTAGACCACACGGCCACTCTAACTGAACACACACGTCAGCTCAGACAAATGAGCAAGAGCTTCATGTTATTAAACTATGATAATGCATGCGTCTTATAGAGGTGGGATTCGAACCCACGTCTCCGAAGAGACTGGTACCTGATACCAGCGCCTTAGACCAATCGGCCACTCTACCTGAACACACTTGTCAACTCAGACAAATAAGCAAGAGCTTCATGTTATTAAACTAAGAAAATGCATGAGTCTGATAGAGGTGGGATTCGAACCCACGCCTCCGAAGGGACTGGTGCCTTAAACCAGCGCCTAAGACCACTCGGCCACTCTACCTGAACACACTTGTCAACTCAGACAAATAAGCAAGAGCTTCATGTTATTAAACTAACGAAATGCATGAGTCTGATAGAGGTGGGATTCGAATCTACGCCATCGAAGAGACCGGTGCCTAAAACCAGCGCCTTAGACCACTCGGCCACTCTACCTGAAAACAAAAGTAAACTCAGTCTATTAAGCAAAATCTTCACTTTAAATTTCTTACAAACACAACAGACTGATAGGGGTGAGATTCGAACCCACGCCTTCGAATAGGCTGGTACCTGAAACCAGCGCCTTAGACCACTCGGCCACTCTACTTGAACACACCTGTCAACTCAGACAAATAAGCAAGAGCTTCATGTTATTAAACTAAGAAAATGCATGAGTCTCATAGAGGTGGGATTCGAACCCACGCCTCCGAAGAGACTGGTGCCTTAAACCAGCGCCTTATACCACTCGGCCACTCTACCTGAACACACACGTCAACTAAGACAAATAAGCAAAAGCTTCATGTTATTAAACTAACAAGATGCATGAGTCTGATAGAGGTGGGATTCGAACCCACGCCTCCGAAGAGACTGGTGCCTTAAACCAGCGCCTAAGACCACTCGGCCACTCTACCTGAACACACTTGTCAACTCAGACAAATAAGCAAGAGCTTCATGTTATTAAACTAAGAAAATGCATGAGTCTGATAGAGGTGGGTTTCGAACCCACGCCTCCGAAGAGACTGGTGCCTTAAACCAGCGCCTTAGACCACTCGGCCACTCTACCTGAACACACACGTCAACTAAGACAGATAAGCAAGAGCTTCATGTTATTAAACTAACGAAATGCATGAGTCTGATAGAGGTGGGATTCGAATCCACGCCATCGAAGAGACCGGTGCCTAAAACCAGCGCCTTAGACCACTCGGCCACTCTACCTGAAAACAAAAGTAAACTCAGTCTATTAAGCAAAATCTTCACTTTAAATTTCTTACAAACACAACAGACTGATAGGGGTGAGATTCGAACCCACGCCTCCGAATAGGCTGGTACCTGAAACCAGCGCCTTAGACCACTCGGCCACTCTACGTGAACACACCTGTCAACTCAGACAAATAAGCAAGAGCTTCATGTTATTAAACTAAGAAAATGCATGAGTCTCATAGAGGTAGGATTCGAACCCACGCCTCCGAAGAGACTGGTGCCTTAAACCAGCGCCTTAGACCACTCGGCCACTCTACCTGAACACACACGTCAACTAAGACAACTAAGCAAGAGCTTCATGTTATTAAACTAACGAAATGCATGAGTCTGATAGAGGTGGGATTCGAATCCACGCCATCGAAGAGACCTGTGCCTAAAACCAGCGCCTTAGACCGCTCGGCTATTCTACCTGAAAACAAAAGTAAACTCAGTCTATTAAGTAAAATCTTCACTTTAATATTCTTAAAAACACAACTGACTGATAGAGGTGAGATTCGAAACCACGCCAACGAAGAGACTGGTACCTGAAACCAGCACCTTAGACCACACGGCCACTCTAACTGAACACACACGTCAGCTCAGACAAATGAGCAAGAGCTTCATGTTATTAAACTATGATAATGCATGCGTCTTATAGAGGTGGGATTCGAACCCACGTCTCCGAAGAGACTGGTACCTTATACCAGCGCCTTAGACCAATCGGCCACTCTACCTGAACACACTTGTCAACTCAGACAAATAAGCAAGAGCTTCATGTTATTAAACTAAGAAAATGCATGAGTCTGATAGAGGTGGGATTCGAACCCACGCCTCCGAAGGGACTGGTGCCTTAAACCAGCGCCTAAGACCACTCGGCCACTCTACCTGAACACACTTGTCAACTCAGACAAATAAGCAAGAGCTTCATGTTATTAAACTAACGAAATGCATGAGTCTGATAGAGGTGGGATTCGAATCCACGCCATCGAAGAGACCGGTGCCTAAAACCAGCGCCTTAGACCACTCGGCCACTCTACCTGAAAACAAAAGTAAACTCAGTCTATTAAGCAAAATCTTCACTTTAAATTTCTTACAAACACAACAGACTGATAGGGGTGAGATTCGAACCCACGCCTCCGAATAGGCTGGTACCTGAAACCAGCGCCTTAGACCACTCGGCCACTCTACTTGAACACACCTGTCAACTCAGACAAATAAGCAAGAGCTTCATGTTATTAAACTAATAAAATGCATGAGTCTCATAGAGGTGGGATTCGAACCCACGCCTCCGAAGAGACTGGTGCCTTAAACCAGCGCCTTATACCACTCGGCCACTCTACCTGCACACACACGCCAACTAAGACAAATAAGCAAAAGCTTCATGTTATTAAACTAACAAGATGCATGAGTCTGATAGAGGTGGGATTCGAACCCACGCCTCCGAAGAGACTGGTGCCTTAAACCAGCGCCTAAGACCACTCGGCCACTCTACCTGAACACACTTGTCAACTCAGACAAATAAGCAAGAGCTTCATGTTATTAAACTAAGAAAATGCATGAGTCTGATAGAGGTGGGTTTCGAACCCACGCCTCCGAAGAGACTGGTGCCTTAAACCAGCGCCTTAGACCACTCGGCCACTCTACCTGAACACACACGTCAACTAAGACAGATAAGCAAGAGCTTCATGTTATTAAACTAACGAAATGCATGAGTCTGATAGAGGTGGGATTCGAATCCACGCCATCGAAGAGACCGGTGCCTAAAACCAGCGCCTTAGACCACTCGGCCACTCTACCTGAAAACAAAAGTAAACTCAGTCTATTAAGCAAAATCTTCACTTTAAATTTCTTACAAACACAACAGACTGATAGGGGTGAGATTCGAAACCACGCCAACGAAGAGACTGGTACCTGAAACCAGCACCTTAGACCACACGGCCACTCTAACTGAACACACACGTCAGCTCAGACAAATGAGCAAGAGCTTCATGTTATTAAACTATGATAATGCATGCGTCTTATAGAGGTGGGATTCGAACCCACGTCTCCGAAGAGACTGGTACCTTATACCAGCGCCTTAGACCAATCGGCCACTCTACCTGAACACACTTGTCAACTCAGACAAATAAGCAAGAGCTTCATGTTATTAAACTAAGAAAATGCATGAGTCTGATAGAGGTGGGATTCGAACCCACGCCTCCGAAGGGACTGGTGCCTTAAACCAGCGCCTAAGACCACTCGGCCACTCTACCTGAACACACTTGTCAACTCAGACAAATAAGCAAGAGCTTCATGTTATTAAACTAACGAAATGCATGAGTCTGATAGAGGTGGGATTCGAATCCACGCCATCGAAGAGACCGGTGCCTAAAACCAGCGCCTTAGACCACTCGGCCACTCTACCTGAAAACAAAAGTAAACTCAGTCTATTAAGCAAAATCTTCACTTTAAATTTCTTACAAACACAACAGACTGATAGGGGTGAGATTCGAACCCACGCCTCCGAATAGGCTGGTACCTGAAACCAGCGCCTTAGACCACTCGGCCACTCTACTTGAACACACCTGTCAACTCAGACAAATAAGCAAGAGCTTCATGTTATTAAACTAAGAAAATGCATGAGTCTCATAGAGGTGGGATTCGAACCCACGCCTCCGAAGAGACTGGTGCCTTAAACCAGCGCCTTATACCACTCGGCCACTCTACCTGAACACACACGCCAACTAAGACAAATAAGCAAAAGCTTCATGTTATTAAACTAACAAGATGCATGAGTCTGATAGAGGTGGGATTCGAACCCACGCCTCCGAAGAGACTGGTGCCTTAAACCAGCGCCTAAGACCACTCGGCCACTCTACCTGAACACACTTGTCAACTCAGACAAATAAGCAAGAGCTTCATGTTATTAAACTAAGAAAATGCATGAGTCTGATAGAGGTGGGTTTCGAACCCACGCCTCCGAAGAGACTGGTGCCTTAAACCAGCGCCTTAGACCACTCGGCCACTCTACCTGAACACACACGTCAACTAAGACAGATAAGCAAGAGCTTCATGTTATTAAACTAACGAAATGCATGAGTCTGATAGAGGTGGGATTCGAATCCACGCCATCGAAGAGACCGGTGCCTAAAACCAGCGCCTTAGACCACTCGGCCACTCTACCTGAAAACAAAAGTAAACTCAGTCTATTAAGCAAAATCTTCACTTTAAATTTCTTACAAACACAACAGACTGATAGGGGTGAGATTCGAAACCACGCCAACGAAGAGACTGGTACCTGAAACCAGCACCTTAGACCACACGGCCACTCTAACTGAACACACACGTCAGCTCAGACAAATGAGCAAGAGCTTCATGTTATTAAACTATGATAATGCATGCGTCTTATAGAGGTGGGATTCGAACCCACGTCTCCGAAGAGACTGGTACCTTATACCAGCGCCTTAGACCAATCGGCCACTCTACCTGAACACACTTGTCAACTCAGACAAATAAGCAAGAGCTTCATGTTATTAAACTAAGAAAATGCATGAGTCTGATAGAGGTGGGATTCGAACCCACGCCTCCGAAGGGACTGGTGCCTTAAACCAGCGCCTAAGACCACTCGGCCACTCTACCTGAACACACTTGTCAACTCAGACAAATAAGCAAGAGCTTCATGTTATTAAACTAACGAAATGCATGAGTCTGATAGAGGTGGGATTCGAATCCACGCCATCGAAGAGACCGGTGCCTAAAACCAGCGCCTTAGACCACTCGGCCACTCTACCTGAAAACAAAAGTAAACTCAGTCTATTAAGCAAAATCTTCACTTTAAATTTCTTACAAACACAACAGACTGATAGGGGTGAGATTCGAACCCACGCCTCCGAATAGGCTGGTACCTGAAACCAGCGCCTTAGACCACTCGGCCACTCTACTTGAACACACCTGTCAACTCAGACAAATAAGCAAGAGCTTCATGTTATTAAACTAAGAAAATGCATGAGTCTCATAGAGGTGGGATTCGAACCCACGCCTCCGAAGAGACTGGTGCCTTAAACCAGCGCCTTAGACCACTCGGCCACTCTACCTGAACACACACGTCAACTAAGACAAATAAGCAAAAGCTTCATGTTATTAAACTAACAAGATGCATGAGTCTGATAGAGGTGGGATTCGAATCCACGCCATCGAAGAGACCGGTTTTTAAAACCAGCGCCTTAGACCACTCGGCCACTCTACCTGAACACACTTGTCAACTCAGACAAATAAGCAAGAGCTTCATGTTATTAAACTAAGAAAATGCATGAGTCTGATAGAGGTGGGATTCGAACCCACGCCTCCGAAGAGACTGGTGCCTTAGACCACTCGGCCACTCTACCTGAACACGCACGTCAACTAAGACAAATAAGCAAAAGCTTCATGTTATTAAACTAACAAAATGCATGAGTCTGATAGAGGTGGGATTCGAATCCACGCCATCGAAGAGACCGGTGCCTAAAACCAGCGCCTTAGACCACTCGGCCACTCTACCTGAAAGCAAAAGTAAACTCAGTCTATTAAGCAAAATTTTCACTTTAAAATTCTTAAAAACACAACAGACTGATAGAGGTGAGATTCGAAACCACGCCTCCGAAGAGACTGGTACCTGAAACCAGCAATTTAGACCACACGGCCACTCTACCTGAACACACACGTTGCTCAGACAAATGAGCAAGAGCTTCGTGTTATTAAACTATGAAAATGCATGAGTCTGATAGAGGTGGGATTCGAACCCACGCCTCCGAAGAGACTGGTACCTGAAATCAGTGCCTTAGACCACTCGGCCACTCTACCTGAACACACTTGTCAACTCAGACAAATAAGCAAGAGCTTCATGTTATTAAACTAAGAAAATGCATGAGTCTGATAGAGGTGGGATTCGAACCCACGCCTCCGAAGGGACTGGTGCCTTAAACCAGCGCCTAAGACCACTCGGCCACTCTACCTGAACACACTTGTCAACTCAGACAAATAAGCAAGAGCTTCATGTTATTAAACTAAGAAAATGCATGAGTCTGATAGAGGTGGGTTTCGAACCCACGCCTCCGAAGAGACTGGTGCCTTAAACCAGCGCCTTAGACCACTCGGCCACTCTACCTGAACACACACGTCAACTAAGACAGATAAGCAAGAGCTTCATGTTATTAAACTAACGAAATGCATGAGTCTGATAGAGGTGGGATTCGAATCCACGCCATCGAAGAGACCGGTGCCTAAAACCAGCGCCTTAGACCACTCGGCCACTCTACCTGAAAACAAAAGTAAACTCAGTCTATTAAGCAAAATCTTCACTTTAAATTTCTTACAAACACAACAGACTGATAGGGGTGAGATTCGAACCCACGCCTCCGAATAGGCTGGTACCTGAAACCAGCGCCTTAGACCACTCGGCCACTCTACTTGAACACACCTGTCAACTCAGACAAATAAGCAAGAGCTTCATGTTATTAAACTAAGAAAATGCATGAGTCTCATAGAGGTGGGATTCGAACCCACGCCTCCGAAGAGACTGGTGCCTTAAACCAGCGCCTTAGACCACTCGGCCACTCTACCTGAACACACACGTCAACTAAGACAAATAAGAAAAAGCTTCATGTTATTAAACTAACAAGATGCATGAGTCTGATAGAGGTGGGTTTCGAACCCACGCCTCCGAAGAGACTGGTGCCTTAAACCACCGCCTAAGACCACTCGGCCACTCTACCTGAACACACTTGTCAACTCAGACAAATAAGCAAGAGCTTCATGTTATTAAACTAAGAAAATGCATGAGTCTGATAGAGGTGGGTTTCGAACCCACGCCTCCGAAGAGACTGGTGCCTTAAACCAGCGCCTTAGACCACTCGGCCACTCTACCTGAACACACACGTAAACTAAGACAGATAAGCAAGAGCTTCATGTTATTAAACTAACGAAATGCATGAGTCTGATAGAGGTGGGATTCGAATCCACGCCATCGAAGAGACCGGTGCCTAAAACCAGCGCCTTAGACCACTCGGCCACTCTACCTGAAAACAAAAGTAAACTCAGTCTATTAAGCAAAATCTTCACTTTAAATTTCTTACAAACACAACAGACTGATAGGGGTGAGATTCGAACCCACGCCTCCGAATAGGCTGGTACCTGAAACCAGCGCCTTAGACCACTCGGCCACTCTACTTGAACACACCTGTCAACTCAGACAAATAAGCAAGAGCTTCATGTTATTAAACTAAGAAAATGCATGAGTCTCATAGAGGTGGGATTCGAACCCACGCCTCCGAAGAGACTGGTGCCTTAAACCAGCGCCTTAGACCACTCGGCCACTCTACCTGAACACACACGTCAACTAAGACAAATAAGCAAAAGCTTCATGTTATTAAACTAACAAGATGCATGAGTCTGATAGAGGTGGGATTCGAATCCACGCCATCGAAGAGACCGGTTTTTAAAACCAGCGCCTTAGACCACTCGGCCACTCTACCTGAACACACTTGTCAACTCAGACAAATAAGCAAGAGCTTCATGTTATTAAACTAAGAAAATGCATGAGTCTGATAGAGGTGGGATTCGAACCCACGCCTCCGAAGAGACTGGTGCCTTAGACCACTCGGCCACTCTACCTGAACACGCACGTCAACTAAGACAAATAAGCAAAAGCTTCATGTTATTAAACTAACAAAATGCATGAGTCTGATAGAGGTGGGATTCGAATCCACGCCATCGAAGAGACCGGTGCCTAAAACCAGCGCCTTAGACCACTCGGCCACTCTACCTGAAAGCAAAAGTAAACTCAGTCTATTAAGCAAAATCTTCACTTTAAAATTCTTAAAAACACAACAGACTGATAGAGGTGAGATTCGAAACCACGCCTCCGAAGAGACTGGTACCTGAAACCAGCAATTTAGACCACACGGCCACTCTACCTGAACACACACGTTGCTCAGACAAATGAGCAAGAGCTTCATGTTATTAAACTATGAAAATGCATGAGTCTCATAGAGCTGGGATTCGAACCCACGCCTCCGAAGAGACTGGTACCTGAAATCAGCGCCTTAGACCACTCGGCCACTCTACCTGAACACACTTGTCAACTCAGACAAATAAGCAAGAGCTTCATGTTATTAAACTAAGAAAATGCATGAGTCTGATAGAGGTGGGATTCGAATCCACGCCATCGAAGAGACCGGTGCCTAAAACCAGCGCCTTAGACCACTCGGCCACTCTACCTGAAAACAAAAGTAAACTCAGTCTACTAAGCAAAATCTTCACTTTAAAATTCTTACAAACACAACAGACTGATAGGGGTGAGATTCGAACCCACGCCTCCGAATAGACTGGTACCTGAAACCAGCGCCCTAGACCACTCGGCCACTCTACCTGAACACACCTGTCAACTCAGACAAATAAGCAAGAGCTTCATGTTATTAAACTAAGAAAATGCATGAGTCTGATTGAGGTGGGATTCGAACCCACGCCTCCGTAGAGACTGGTGCCTAAAACCAGCGCCTTAGACCACTCGGCCACTCTACCTGAACACGCTTGTCAACTCAGACAAATAAGCAAGAGCTTCATGTTATTAAACTATGAAAATGCATGCGTCTGATAGAGGTGGGATTCGAACCCACGCCTCCGAAGAGACTAGTGCCTTAAACCAGCGCCTCAGACCACTCGGCCACTCTACCTGAACATACTTTTCAACTAACACAAATAAGCAAGAGCTTCATGTTATTAAACTAAGAAAATGCATGAGTCTGATAGAGGTGGGATTCGAATCCACGCCATCGAAGAGACCGGTGCCTAAAACCAGCGCCTTAGACCACTCGGCCACTCTACCTGAAAACAAAAGTAAACTCAGTCTACTAAGCAAAATCTTCACTTTAAAATTCTTACAAACACAACAGACTGATAGGGGTGAGATTCGAACCCACGCCTCCGAATAGACTGGTACCTGAAACCAGCGCCTTAGACCACTCGGCCACTCTACCTGAACACACCTGTCAACTCAGACAAATAAGCAAGAGCTTCATGTTATTAAACTAAGAAAATGCATGAGTCTGATAGAGGTGGGATTCGAACCCACGCCTCCGAAGAGACTGGTGCCTTAAACCAGCGCCTTAGACCACTCGTCCACTCTACCTGAACACACACGTCAACTAAGACAAATAAGCAAAAGCTTCATGTTATAAAACTAACAAAATGCATGAGTCTGATAGAGGTGGGATTCGAATCCACGCCATCGAAGAGACCGGTGCCTAAAACCAGCGCCTTAGACCACTCGGCCACTCTACCTGAAAGCAAAAGTAAACTCAGTCTATTAAGCAAAATCTTCACTTTAAAATTCTTAAAAACACAACAGACTGATAGAGGTGAGATTCGAAACCACGCCTCCGAAGAGACTGGTACCTGAAACCGGCGCCTTAGACCACTCGGCCACTCTACCTGGACAAACACTCGTCAACTAAGACAAATAAGCAAGAGCTTCCTGTTATTAAACTAACAAAATGCATGAGTCTGATAGAGGTGGGATTCGAACCCACGCCTCCGTAGAGACTGGTGCCTAAAACCAGCGCCTTAGACCACTCGGCCACTCTACCTGAACACACTTGTCAACTCAGACAAATAAGCAAGAGCTTCATGTTATTAAACTATGAAAATGCATGCGTCTGATAGAGGTGGGATTCGAACCCACGCCTCCGAAGAGACTAGTGCCTTAAACCAGCGCCTCAGACCACTCGGCCAATCTACCTGAACATACTTTTCAACTAAGACAAATAAGCAAGAGCTTCATGTTATTAAACTAAGAAAATGCATGAGTCTGATAGAGGTGTGATTCGAATCCACGCCATCGAAGAGACCGGTGCCTAAAACCAGCGCCTTAGACCACTCGGCCACTCTACCTGAAAACAAAAGTAAACTCAGTCTACTAAGCAAAATCTTCACTTTAAAATTCTTACAAACACAACAGACTGATAGGGGTGAGATTCGAACCCACGCCTCCGTAGAGACTGGTGCCTAAAACCAGCGCCTTAGACCACTCGGCCACTCTACCTGAACACACTTGTCAACTCAGACAAATAAGCAAGAGCTTCATGTTATTAAACTAAGAAAATGCATGAGTGTGATAGAGGTGGGATTCGAACCCACGCCTCCGAAGAGACTGGTACCTGAAACCAGCACCTTAGACCACTCGGCCACTCTACCTGGACAAAAACTCGTCAACTAAGACAAATAAGCAAGAGCTTCATGTTATTAAACTAAGAAAATGCATGAGTCTGATAGAGGTGGGATTCGAACCCACGACTCCGAACAGATTGGTGCCTTAAACCAGCGCCTTAGACCACTCGGCCACTCTGCCTGATCACACACGTCAACTAAGACAAATAAGCAAGAGCTTCATGTTATTAAACTAACAAAATGCGTGAGTCTGATAGGGATGGGATTCGACCCCACGCCTCCGAAGAGACCGGTGCCTAAAACCAGCGCCTTAGACCACTCGGCCACTCTACCTGAAAACAAAAGTAAACTCAGTCTATTAAGCAAAATCTTCACTTTAAAATTCTTAAAAACACAACAGACTCATAGAGGTGAGATTCGAAACCACGCCTCCGAAGAGACTGGTACCTGAAACCAGCAATTTAGACCACACGGCCACTCTACCTGAACACACACGTTGCTCAGACAAATGAGCAAGAGCTTCATGTTATTAAACTATGAAAATGCATGAGTCTGATAGAGGTGGGATTCGAACCCACGCCTCCGAAGAGACTGGTACCTGAAACCAGCGCCTTAGACCACTCGGCCACTCTACCTGAACACACACGTCAACTAAGACAAATAAGCAAGAGTTTCATGTTATTAAACTATGAAAACGCATGCGTCTGATAGAGGTGGGATTCGAACCCACGCCTCCGAAGAGACTGGTACCTTAAACCAGCGCCTTAGACCACTCGGCCACTCTACCTGGACAAAAACTCGTCAACTAAAACAAATAAGCAAGAGCTTCATGTTATTAAACTAAGAAAATGCATAAGTCTGATAGAGGTGGGATTCGAACCCACGCCTCCGAACAGACTGGTGCCTTAAACCAGCACCTTAGACCATTCGGCCACTCTACCTGAACACACTTAACAACTCAGACAAATAAGCAAGAGCTTCATGTTATTAAACTAAGAAAATGCATGAGTCTGATAGAGGTGGGATTCGAACCCACGCCTCCGAAGAGACTGGTGCCTTAAACCAGCGCCTTAGACCACTCGGCCACTCTACCTGAACACACACGTCAACTAAGACAAATAGGCAAGAGCTTCATGTTATTAAACTAAAAAAATGCATGAGTCTGATAGAGGTGGGATTCGACCCCACGCCTCCGAAGAGACCGGTGCCTAAAACCAGCGCCTTAGACCACTCGGCCACTCTACCTGAAAACAAAAGTAAACTCAGTATATTAAGCAAAATCTTCACTTTAAAATTCTTAAAAACACAACAGACTGATTGAGGTGAGATTCGAAACCAGGCTTCCGAAGAGTCTGGTACCTGAAACCAGCACCTTAGACCACACGGCCACTCTACCTGAACACACTTTTCAACTCAGACAAATAAGCCAGAGCTTCATGTTATTAAACTAAGAAAATGCATGACTCTGATAGAGGTGGGATTCGAACCCACGCCTCCGAAGAGACTGGTGCCTTAAACCAGCGCCTTAGACCACTCGGCCACTCTACCTGAACACACTTTTCAACTCAGACAAATAAGCAAGAGCTTCATGTTATTAAATTAACAAAATGCATGAGTCTGATAGAGGTGGATTCGAACCCACGCCTCCGAAGAGACTGGTGCCTTAAACCAGCGCCTTTGACCACTCGGCCACTCTACCTGAACACACACGTCAACTAAGACAAATAAGCAAGAGCTTCATGTTATTAAATTAACAAAATGCATGAGTCTGATAGAGGTGGATTCGAACCCACGCCTCCGAAGAGACTGGTGCCTTAAACCAGCGCCTCAGACCACTCGGCCACTCTACCTGAACACACTTTTCAACTCAGACAAATAAGCAAGAACTTCATGTTATTAAACTATGAAAATACATGCGTCTGATAGAGGTGGGATTCGAACCCACGCCTCCGAAGAGACTGGTACCTGAAACCAGCGCCTTAGACCACTCGGCCACTCTACCTGGACAAAAACTCGTCAACTAAGACAAATAAGCAAGAGCTTCATGTTATTAAACTAAGAAAATGCATGAGTCTGATAGAGGTGGGATTCGAATCCACGCAATCGAAGAGACCGGTGCCTAAAACCAGCGCCTTAGACCACTCGGCCACTCTACCTGAAAACAAAAGTAAACTCAGTCTACTAAGCAAAATCTTCACTTTAAAATTCTTACAAGCACAACAGACTGATAGGTGTGAGATTCGAACCCACGCCTCCGAATAGAATGGTACCTGAAACCAGCGCCTTAGACCACTCGGACACTCTACCTGAACACACCTATCAACTCAGACAAATAAGCAAGAGCTTCATGTTATTAAACTAACAAAATGCATGAGTCTGATAGAGGTGGGATTCGAACCCACGCCTCCGAAGAGACTGGTGCCTAAAACCAGCGCCTTAGACCACTCGGCCACTCTACCTGAACACACCTGTCAACTCAGACAAATAAGCAAGAGCTTCATGTTATTAAAATAAGAAAATGCATGAGTCTGATAGAGGTGGGATTCGAACCCACGCCTCCGAAGAGACTGGGGCCTTAAACCAGCGCCTTAGACCACTCGGCCACTCTACCTGAACACACACGTCAACTAAGACAAATAAGCAAAAGCTTCATGTTATTAAACTAACAAAATGCATGAGTCTGATAGAGGTGGGATTCGAATCCACGCCATCGAAGAGACCGGTGCCTAAAACCAGCGCCTTAGACCACTCGGCCACTCTACCTGAAAGCAAAAGTAAACTCAGTCTATTAAGCAAAATCTTCACTTTAAAATTCTTAAAAACACAAAAGACTGATAGAGGTGAGATTCGAAACCACGCCTCCGAAGAGACTGGTACCTGAAACCGGCGCCTTAGACCACTCGGCCACTCTATCTGGACAAACACTCGTCAACTAAGACAAATAAGCAAGAGCTTCATGTTATTAAACTAACAAAATGCATGAGTCTGATAGAAGTGGGATTCGAACCCACGCCTCCGTAGAGACTGGTGCCTAAAACCAGCGCCTTAGACCATTCGGCCACTCTACCTGAACACACTTGTCAACTCAGACAAATAAGCAAGAGCTTCATGTTATTAAACTAAGAAAATGCATGAGTGTGATAGAGGTGGGATTCGAACCCACGCCTCCGAAGAGACTGGTACCTGAAACCAGCGCCTTAGACCACTCGGCCACTCTACCTGGACAAACACGTCAGCTCAGACAAATGAGCAAGAGCTTCATGTTATTAAACTATGAAAATGCATGCGTCTGATAGAGGTGGGATTCGAACCCACGCCTGCGAAGAGACTGGTACCTGAAACCAGCGCCTTAGACCACTCGGCCACTCTACCTGGACAAAAACTCGTCAACTAAGACAAATAAGCAAGAGCTTCATGTTATTAAACTAAGAAAATGCATGAGTCTGATAGAGGTGGGATTCGAACCCACGACTCCGAACAGACTGGTGCCTTAAACCAGCGCCTAAGACCACTCGGCCACTCTGCCTGAACACACACGTCAACTAAGACAAATAAGCAAGAGCTTCATGTTATTAAACTAATAAAATGCATGAGACTGATAGGGATGGGATTCGACCCCACGCCTCCGAAGAGACCGGTGCCTAAAACCAGCGCCTTAGACCACTCGGCCACTCTACCTGAAAACAAAAGTAAACTCAGTCTATTAAGCAAAATCTTCACTTTAAAATTCTTAAAAACACAACAGACTGATAGAGGTGAGATTCGAAACCACGCCTCCGAAGAGACTGGTACCTGAAACCAGCAATTTAGACCACACGGCCACTCTAGCTGAACACACACGTTGCTCAGACAAATGAGCAAGAGCTTCATGTTATTAAACTATGAAAATGCATGAGTCTGATAGAGGTGGGATTCGAACCCACGCCTCCGAAGAGACTGGTACCTGAAACCAGCGCCTTAGACCACTCGGCCACTCTACCTGAACACACACGTCAACTAAGACAAATAAGCAAGAGTTTCATGTTATTAAACTATGAAAACGCATGCGTCTGATAGAGGTGGGATTCGAACCCACGCCTCCGAAGAGACTGGTACCTTAAACCAGCGCCTTAGACCACTCGGCCACTCTACCTGGACAAAAACTCGTCAACTAAAACAAATAAGCAAGAGCTTCATGTTATTAAACTAAGAAAATGCATAAGTCTGATAGAGGTGGGATTCGAACCCACGCCTCCGAACAGACTGGTGCCTTAAACCAGCACCTTAGACCATTCGGCCACTCTACCTGAACACACTTGTCAACTCAGACAAATAAGCAAGAGCTTCATGTTATTAAACTAAGAAAATGCATGAGTCTGATAGAGGTGGGATTCGAACCCACGCCTCCGAAGAGACTGGTGCCTTAAACCAGCGCCTTAGACCACTCGGCCACTCTACCTGAACACACACGTCAACTAAGACAAATAGGCAAGAGCTTCATGTTATTAAACTAAAAAAATGCATGAGTCTGATAGAGGTGGGATTCGACCCCACGCCTCCGAAGAGACCGGTGCCTAAAACCAGCGCCTTAGACCACTCGGCCACTCTACCTGAAAACAAAAGTAAACTCAGTATATTAAGCAAAATCTTCACTTTAAAATTCTTAAAAACACAACAGACTGATTGAGGTGAGATTCGAAACCAGGCTTCCGAAGAGTCTGGTACCTGAAACCAGCACCTTAGACCACACGGCCACTCTACCTGAACACACACGTCAGCTCAGACAAATGAGCAAGAGCTTCATGTTATTAAACTATGAAAATGCATGAATCTGATAGAGGTGGGATTCGAACCCACGCCTCCGAAGAGACTGGTACCTGAAACCAGCGCCTTAGACCACTCGGCCACTCTACCTGAACACACTTTTCAACTCAGACAAATAAGCAAGAGCTTCATGTTATTAAACTAAGAAAATGCATGACTCTGATAGAGGTGGGATTCGAACCCACGCCTCCGAAGAGAATGGTGCCTTAAACCAGCGCCTTAGACCACTCGGCCACTCTACCTGAACACACTTTTCAACTCAGACAAATAAGCAAGAGCTTCATGTTATTAAATTAACAAAATGCATGAGTCTGATAGAGGTGGATTCGAACCCACGCCTCCGAAGAGACTGGTGCCTTAAACCAGCGCCTTTGACCACTCGGCCACTCTACCTGAACACACACGTCAACTAAGACAAATAAGCAAGAGCTTCATGTTATTAAATTAACAAAATGCATGAGTCTGATAGAGGTGGATTCGAACCCACGCCTCCGAAGAGACTGGTGCCTTAAACCAGCGCCTCAGACCACTCGGCCACTCTACCTGAACACACTTTTCAACTCAGACAAATAAGCAAGAACTTCATGTTATTAAACTATGAAAATACATGCGTCTGATAGAGGTGGGATTCGAACCCACGCCTCCGAAGAGACTGGTACCTGAAACCAGCGCCTTAGACCACTCGGCCACTCTACCTGGACAAAAACTCGTCAACTAAGACAAATAAGCAAGAGCTTCATGTTATTAAACTAAGAAAATGCATGAGTCTGATAGAGGTGGGATTCGAATCCACGCAATCGAAGAGACCGGTGCCTAAAACCAGCGCCTTAGACCACTCGGCCACTCTACCTGAAAACAAAAGTAAACTCAGTCTACTAAGCAAAATCTTCACTTTAAAATTCTTACAAGCACAACAGACTGATAGGTGTGAGATTCGAACCCACGCCTCCGAATAGACTGGTACCTGAAACCAGCGCCTTAGACCACTCGGACACTCTACCTGAACACACCTATCAACTCAGACAAATAAGCAAGAGCTTCATGTTATTAAACTAACAAAATGCATGAGTCTGATAGAGGTGGGATTCGAACCCACGCCTCCGAAGAGACTGGTGCCTAAAACCAGCGCCTTAGACCACTCGGCCACTCTACCTGAACACACCTGTCAACTCAGACAAATAAGCAAGAGCTTCATGTTATTAAACTAAGAAAATGCATGAGTCTGATAGAGGTGGGATTCGAACCCACGCCTCCGAAGAGACTGGGGCCTTAAACCAGCGCCTTAGACCACTCGGCCACTCTACCTGAACACACACGTAAACTAAGACAAATAAGCAAAAGCTTCATGTTATTAAACTAACAAAATGCATGAGTCTGATAGAGGTGGGATTCGAATCCACGCCATCGAAGAGACCGGTGCCTAAAACCAGCGCCTTAGACCACTCGGCCACTCTACCTGAAAGCAAAAGTAAACTCAGTCTATTAAGCAAAATCTTCACTTTAAAATTCTTAAAAACACAAAAGACTGATAGAGGTGAGATTCGAAACCACGCCTCCGAAGAGACTGGTACCTGAAACCGGCGCCTTAGACCACTCGGCCACTCTATCTGGACAAACACTCGTCAACTAAGACAAATAAGCAAGAGCTTCATGTTATTAAACTAACAAAATGCATGAGTCTGATAGAGGTGGGATTCGAACCCACGCCTCCGTAGAGACTGGTGCCTAAAACCAGCGCCTTAGACCACTCGGCCACTCTACCTGAACACACTTGTCAACTCAGACAAATAAGCAAGAGCTTCATGTTATTAAACTAAGAAAATGCATGAGTGTGATAGAGGTGGGATTCGAACCCACGCCTCCGAAGAGACTGGTACCTGAAACCAGCGCCTTAGACCACTCGGCCACTCTACCTGGACAAACACGTCAGCTCAGACAAATGAGCAAGAGCTTCATGTTATTAAACTATGAAAATGCATACGTCTGATAGAGGTGGGATTCGAACCCACGCCTGCGAAGAGACTGGTACCTGAAACCAGCGCCTTAGACCACTCGGCCACTCTACCTGGACAAAAACTCGTCAACTAAGACAAATAAGCAAGAGCTTCATGTTATTAAACTAAGAAAATGCATGAGTCTGATAGAGGTGGGATTCGAACCCACGACTCCGAACAGACTGGTGCCTTAAACCAGCGCCTTAGACCACTCGGCCACTCTGCCTGAACACACACGTCAACTAAGACAAATAAGCAAGAGCTTCATGTTATTAAACTAATAAAATGCATGAGTCTGATAGGGATGGGATTCGACCCCACGCCTCCGAAGAGACCGGTGCCTAAAACCAGCGCCTTAGACCTTTCGGCCACTCTACCTGAAAACAAAAGTAAACTCAGTCTATTAAGCAAAATCTTCACTTTAAAATTCTTAAAAACACAACAGACTGATAGAGGTGAGATTCGAAACCACGCCTCCGAAGAGACTGGTACCTGAAACCAGCAATTTAGACCACACGGCCACTCTACCTGAACACACACGTTGCTCAGACAAATGAGCAAGAGGTTCATGTTATTAAACTATGAAAATGCATGAGTCTGATAGAGGTGGGATTCGAACCCACGCCTCCGAAGAGACTGGTACCTGAAACCAGCGCCTTAGACCACTCGGCCACTCTACCTGAACACACACGTCAACTAAGACAAATAAGCAAGAGTTTCATGTTATTAAACTATGAAAACGCATGCGTCTGATAGAGGTGGGATTCGAACCCACGATTCCGAAGAGACTGGTACCTTAAACCAGCGCCTTAGACCACTCGGCCACTCCACCTGGACAAAAACTCGTCAACTAAAACAAATAAGCAAGAGCTTCATGTTATTAAACTAAGAAAATGCATAAGTCTGATAGAGGTGGGATTCGAACCCACGCCTCCGAACAGACTGGTGCCTTAAACCAGCACCTTAGACCATTCGGCCACTCTACCTGAACACACTTGTCAACTCAGACAAATAAGCAAGAGCTTCATGTTATTAAACTAAGAAAATGCATGAGTCTGATAGAGGTGGGATTCGAACCCACGCCTCCGAAGAGACTGGTGCCTTAAACCAGCGCCTTAGACCACTCGGCCACTCTACCTGGACAAAAACTCGTCAACTAAAACAAATAAGCAAGAGCTTCATGTTATTAAACTAAGAAAATGCATAAGTCTGATAGAGGTGGGATTCGAACCCACGCCTCCGAACAGACTGGTGCCTTAAACCAGCACCTTAGACCATTCGGCCACTCTACCTGAACACACTTGTCAACTCAGACAAATAAGCAAGAGCTTCATGTTATTAAACTAAGAAAATGCATGAGTCTGATAGAGGTGGGATTCGACCCCACGCCTCCGAAGAGACCGGTGCCTAAAACCAGCGCCTTAGACCACTCGGCCACTCTACCTGAACACACTTTTCAACTCTGACAAATAAGCAAGAACTTCATGTTATTAAACTATGAAAATACATGCGTCTGATAGAGGTGGGATTCGAACCCACGCCTCCGAAGAGACTGGTACCTGAAACCAGCGCCTTAGACCACTCGGCCACTCTACCTGGACAAAAACTCGTCAACTAAGACAAATAAGCAAGAGCTTCATGTTATTAAACTAAGAAAATGCATGAGTCTGATAGAGGTGGGATTCGAATCCACGCCATCGAAGAGATCGGTGCCTAAAACCAGCGCCTTAGACCACTCGGCCACTCTACCTGAAAACAAAAGTAAACTCAGTCTACTAAGTAAAATCTTCACTTTAAAATTCTTACAAGCACAACAGACTGATAGGTGTGAGATTTGAACCCACGCCTCCGAATAGACTGGTACCTGAAACCAGCGCCTTAGACCACTCGGACACTCTACCTGAACACACCTATCAACTCAGACAAATAAGCAAGAGCTTCATGTTATTAAACTAACAAAATGCATGAGTCTGATAGAGGTGGGATTCGAACCCACGCCTCCGAAGAGACTGGTGCCTAAAACCAGCGCCTTAGACCACTCGGCCACTCTACCTGAACACACTTGTCAACTCAGACAAATAAGCAAGAGCTTCATGTTATTAAACTAAGAAAATGCATAAGTGTGATAGAGGTGGGATTCGAACCCACGCCTCCGAAGAGACTGGTACCTGAAACCAGCGCCTTAGACCACTCGGCCACTCTACCTGGACAAACACTCGTCAACTAAGACAAATAAGCAAGAGCTTCATGTTATTAAACTAACAAAATGCATAAGTCTGAAAGTGGTAGGATTCGAACCCACGCCTCCGAAGAAACTGGTGCCTAAAACCAGCGCCTTAGACCACTCGGCCACTCTACATTAACACACTTGTCAACTCAGACAAATAAGCAGAAGCTTCATGTTATTAAACTAAGAAAATGCATGAGTCTGATAGAGGTGGGATTCGACCCCACGCCTCCGAAGAGACCGGTGCCTAAAACCAGCGCCTTAGACCACTCTCCACTCTACCTGAAAACAAAAGTAAACTCAGTCTATTAAGCAAAATCTTCACTTTAAAATTCTTAAAAACACAACAGACTGATAGAGGTGGGATTCGAACCCACGCCTCCGA
Source organism: Phalangium opilio (assembly GCF_054372755.1). Taxonomy (NCBI): domain Eukaryota; kingdom Metazoa; phylum Arthropoda; class Arachnida; order Opiliones; family Phalangiidae; genus Phalangium; species Phalangium opilio. The sequence goes on along the minus strand of NW_028324158.1, from coordinate 2,905,600 downwards.
AGAGACTGGTACCTGAAACCAGCGCCTTAGACCACTCGGCCACTCTACCTGAACACACTTTTCAACTCAGACAAATAAGCAAGAGCTTCATTTTATTAAACTAAGAAAATGCATGACTCTGATAGAGGTGGGATTCGAACCCACGCCTCCGAAAAGACTGGTGCCTTAAACCAGCGCCTTAGACCACTCGGCCACTCTACCTGAACACACACGTCAACTAAGACAAATAAGCAAGAGCTTCATGTTATTAAATTAACAAAATGCATGAGTCTGATAGAGGTGGGATTCGAACCCACGCCTTCGAAGAGACCGGTGCCTAAAACCAGCGCCTTAGACCACTCGGCCACTCTACCTGAAAACAAAAGTAAACTCAGTCTATTAAGCAAAATCTTCACTTTAAAATTCTTAAAAACACAACAGACTGATAGAGGTGAGATTCGAAACCACGCCCCTGAAGAGACTGGTACCTGAAACCAGCACCTTAGACCACACGGCCACTCTAAATGAACACACTTTTCAACTCAGACAAATAAGCAAGAGCTTCATGTTATTAAACTAAGATAATGCATGACTCTGATAGAGGTGGGATTCGAACCCACGCCTCCGAAGAGACTGGTGCCTTAAACCAGCGCCTCTGACCACTCAGCCACTCTACCTGAACACACTTTTTAACTCAGACAAATAAGCAAGAGCTTCATGTTATTAAACTATGAAAATGCATGCGTCTGATAGAGATGGGATTCGAACCCACGCCTCCGAAGAGACTGGTACCTGAAACCAGCGCCTTAGACCACTCGGCCACTCTACCTGGACAAAAACTCGTCAACTAAGACAAATAAGCAAGAGCTTCATGTTATTAAACTAAGAAAATGCATGAGTCTGATAGAGGTGGGATTCGAATCCACGCCATCGAAGAGACCGGTGCCTAAAACCAGCGCCTTAGACCACTCGGCCACTCTACCTGAAAACAAAAGTAAACTCAGTCTACTAAACAAAATCTTCACTTTAAAATTCTTACAAACACAACAGACTGATAGGGGTGAGATTCGAACCTACGCCTCCGAATAGACTGGTACCTGAAACCAGCGCCTTAGACCACTCGGCCACTCTACCTGAACACACCTGTCAACTCAGACAAATAAGCAAGAGCTTCATGTTATTAAACTAAGAAAATGCATGAGTCTGATAGAGGTGCGATTCGAACCCACGCCTCCGAAGAGACTGGTGCCTTAAACCAGCGCCTTAGACCACTCGGCCACTCTACCTGAACACACACGTCAACTAAGACAAATAAGCAAAAGCTTCATGTTATTAAACTAACAAAATGCATGAGTCTGATAGAGGTGGGATTCGAACCCACGCCTCCGAAGAGACTGGTGCCTAAGACCAGCGCCTTAGACCACTCGGCCACTCTACCTTAACACACTTGTCAACTCAGACAAATAAGCAAGAGCTTCATGTTATTAAACTAAGAAAATGCATGAGTCTGATAGAGGTGGGATTCGAACCCACGCCTCCGAAGAGACTGTTGCCTTAAACCAGCGCCTTAGACCACTCGGCCACTCTACCTGAACACACTTGTCAACTCAGACAAATAAGCAAGAGCTTCATGTTATTAAACTAAGAAAATGCTTGAGTCTGATAGAGGTCGGTTTCGAACCCACGCCTCCGAAGAGACTGGTGCCTAAAACCAGCGCCTTAGACCACTCGGCCACTCTACCTGAACACACACGTCAACTCAGACAAATAAGCAAGAGCTTCATGTTATTAAACTAAGAATATGCATGAGTCTGATAGAGGTGGGATTCGAACCCACGCCTCCGAAGAGACTGGTGCCTTAAACCAGCGCCTTAGACCACTCGGCCACTCTACCTGAACACACTTGTCAACTCAGACAAATAAGCAAGAGCTTCATGTTATTAAACTAAGAAAATGCATGAGTGTGATAGAGGTGGGATTCGAACCCACGCCTCCGAAGAGACTGGTACCTGATACCAGCGCCTTAGACCACTCGGCCACTCTACCTGGACAAACACTCGTCAACTAAGACAAATAAGCAAGAGCTTCATGTTATTAAACTAACAAAATGCATGAGTCTGATAAAGGTGGGATTCGAACCCACGCCTCCGAAGAGACTGGTGCCTAAAACCAGCGCCTTAGACCACTCGGCCACTCTACCTTAACACACTTGTCAACTCAGACAAATAAGCAAGAGCTTCATGTTATTAAACTAAGAATATGCATGAGTCTGATAGAGGTGGGATTCGAACCCACGCCTCCGAAGAGACTGGTGCCTTAAACCAGCGCCTTAGACCACTCGGCCACTCTACCTGAACACACACGTCAACTAAGACAAATAAGCAAAAGCTTCATGTTATTAAACTAACAAAATGCATGAGACTGATAGAGGTGGGATTCGAACCCACGCCATCGAAGAGACCGGTGCCTAAAACCAGCGCCTTAGACCACTCGGCCACTCTACCTGAACACACACGTCAACTCAGACAAATAAGCAAGAGCTTCATGTTATTAAACTAACAAAATGCATGAGTCTGATAGAGGTGGGATTCGAACCCACGCCTCCGAAGAGACTGGTGCCTAAAACCAGCGCCTTAGACCACTCGGCCACTCTACCTGAACACACTTGTCAGCTCAGACAAATAAGCAAGAGCTTCATGTTATTAAACTAAGAAAATGCATGAGTGTGATAGAGGTGGGATTCGAACCCACGCCTCCGAAGAGACTGGTACCTGATACCAGCGCCTTAGACCACTCGGCCACTCTACCTGGACAAACACTCGTCAACTAAGACAAATAAGCAAGAGCTTCATGTTATTAAACTAACAAAATGCATGAGTCTGATAAAGGTGGGATTCGAACCCACGCCTCCGAAGAGACTGGTGCCTAAAACCAGCGCCTTAGACCACTCGGCCACTCTACCTTAACACACTTGTCAACTCAGACAAATAAGCAAGAGCTTCATGTTATTAAACTAAGAAAATGCATGAGTCTGATAGAGGTGGGATTCGAACCCACGCCTCCGAAGAGACTGGTGCCCTAAACCAGCGCCTTAGACCACTCGGCCACTCTACCTGAACACACTTGTCAACTCTGACAAATAAGCAAGAGCTTCATGTTATTAAACTAAGAAAATGCATGAGTCTGATAGAGGTGGGATTCGAACCCACGCCTCCGAAGAGACTGGTACCTGAAACCAGCGCCTTAGACCACTCGGCCACTCTACCTGGACAAACACTCGTCAACTAAGACAAATAAGCAAGAGCTTCATGTTATTAAACTAACAAAATGCATGAGTCTGATAGAGGTGGGATTCGAACCCACGCCTCCGAACAGACTGGTGCCTAAAACCAGCGCCTTAGACAGCTCGGCCACTCTACCTGAACACACTTGTCAACTCAGACAAATAAGCAAGAGCTTCATGTTATTAAACTAAGAAAATGCATGAGTGTGATAAAGGTGGGATTCGAACCCACGCCTCCGAAGAGACTGGTACCTGAAACCAGCGCCTTAGACCATTCGGCCACTCTACCTGGACAAAAACTCGTCAACTAAGACAAATAAGCAAGAGCTTCATGTTATTAAACTAACAAAATGCATGAGTCTGATAGAGGTGGGATTCGAACCCACGCCTCCGAAGAGACTGGTGCCTTAAACCAGCGCCTTAGACCACTCGGCCACTCTACCTGAACACACACGTCAACTAAGACAAATAAGCAAAAGCTTCATGTTATTAAACTAACAAAATGCATGAGTCTGATAGAGGTGGGATTCGAATCCACGCCATCGAAGAGACCGGTGCCTAAAACCAGCGCCTCAGACCACTCGGCCACTCTACCTGAAAGCAAAAGTAAACTCAGTCTATTAAGCAAAATCTTCACTTTAAAATTCTTAAAAACACAACAGACTGATAGAGGTGAGTTTCGAAACCACGCCTCCGAAGAGACTGGTACCTGAAACCGGCGCCTTAGACCACTCGTCCACTCTTCCTGGACAAACACTGGTCAACTAAGACAAATAAGCAAGAGCTTCATGTTATTAAACTATGAAAATGCATGCGTCTGATAGAGGTGGGATTCGAACCTACGCCTCCGAAGAGACTGGTGCCTTAAACCAGCGCCTTAGACCACTCGGCCACTCTACCTGAACACACTTGTCAACTCTGACAAATAAGCAAGAGCTTCATGTTATTAAACTAAGAAAATGCATGAGTCTGATAGAGGTGGGATTCGAACCCACGCCTCCGAAGAGACTGGTACCTGAAACCAGCGCCTTAGACCACTCGGCCACTCTACCTGGACAAACACTCGTCAACTAAGACAAATAAGCAAGAGCTTCATGTTATTAAACTAACAAAATGCATGAGTCTGATAGAGGTGGGATTCGAACCCACGCCTCCGAAGAGACTGGTGCCTAAAACCAGCGCCTTAGACAGCTCGGCCACTCTACCTGAACACACTTGTCAACTCAGACAAATAAGCAAGAGCTTCATGTTATTAAACTAAGAAAATGCATGAGTGTGATAAAGGTGGGATTCGAACCCACGCCTCCGAAGAGACTGGTACCTGAAACCAGCGCCTTAGACCACTCGGCCACTCTACCTGGACAAAAACTCGTCAACTAAGACAAATAAGCAAGAGCTTCATGTTATTAATCTAACAAAATGCATGAGTCTGATAGAGGTGGGATTCGAACCCACGCCTCCGAAGAGACTGGTGCCTTAAACCAGCGCCTTAGACCACTCGGCCACTCTACCTGAACACACACGTCAACTAAGACAAATAAGCAAAAGCTTCATGTTATTAAACTAACAAAATGCATGAGTCTGATAGAGGTGGGATTCGAATCCACGCCATCGAAGAGACCGGTGCCTAAAACCAGCGCCTCAGACCACTCGGCCACTCTACCTGAAAGCAAAAGTAAACTCAGTCTATTAAGCAAAATCTTCACTTTAAAATTCTTAAAAACACAAAAGACTGATAGAGGTGAGTTTCGAAACCACGCCTCCGAAGAGACTGGTACCTGAAACCAGCGCCTTAGACCACTCGGCCACTCTACCTGGACAAACACTCGTCAACTAAGACAAATAAGCAAGAGCTTCATGTTATTAAACTAACAAAATGCATGAGTCTGATAGAGGTGGGATTCGAACCCACGCCTCCGAAGAGACTGGTGCCTAAAACCAGCGCCTTAGACAGCTCGGCCACTCTACCTGAACACACTTGTCAACTCAGACAAATAAGCAAGAGCTTCATGTTATTAAACTAAGAAAATGCATGAGTGTGATAAAGGTGGGATTCGAACCCACGCCTCCGAAGAGACTGGTACCTGAAACCAGCGCCTTAGACCACTCGGCCACTCTACCTGGACAAAAACTCGTCAACTAAGACAAATAAGCAAGAGCTTCATGTTATTAAACTAACAAAATGCATGAGTCTGATAGAGGTGGGATTCGAACCCACGCCTCCGAAGAGACTGGTGCCTTAAACCAGCGCCTTAGACCACTCGGCCACTCTACCTGAACACACACGTCAACTAAGACAAATAAGCAAAAGCTTCATGTTATTAAACTAACAAAATGCATGAGTCTGATAGAGGTGGGATTCGAACCCACGCCTCCGAAGAGACTGGTGCCTAAAACCAGCGCCTTAGACAGCTCGGCCACTCTACCTGAACACACTTGTCAACTCAGACAAATAAGCAAGAGCTTCATGTTATTAAACTAAGAAAATGCATGAGTGTGATAAAGGTGGGATTCGAACCCACGCCTCCGAAGAGACTGGTACCTGAAACCAGCGCCTTAGACCACTCGGCCACTCTACCTGGACAAAAACTCGTCAACTAAGACAAATAAGCAAGAGCTTCATGTTATTAAACTAACAAAATGCATGAGTCTGATAGAGGTGGGATTCGAACCCACGCCTTCGAAGAGACCGGTGCCTAAAACCAGCGCCTTAGACCACTCGGCCACTCTACCTGAAAACAAAAGTAAACTCAGTCTATTAAGCAAAATCTTCACTTTAAAATTCTTAAAAACACAACAGACTGATAGAGGTGAGATTCGAAACCACGCCCCTGAAGAGACTGGTACCTGAAACCAGCACCTTAGACCACACGGCCACTCTAAATGAACACACTTTTCAACTCAGACAAATAAGCAAGAGCTTCATGTTATTAAACTAAGATAATGCATGACTCTGATAGAGGTGGGATTCGAACCCACGCCTCCGAAGAGACTGGTGCCTTAAACCAGCGCCTCTGACCACTCAGCCACTCTACCTGAACACACTTTTTAACTCAGACAAATAAGCAAGAGCTTCATGTTATTAAACTATGAAAATGCATGCGTCTGATAGAGATGGGATTCGAACCCACGCCTCCGAAGAGACTGGTACCTGAAACCAGCGCCTTAGACCACTCGGCCACTCTACCTGGACAAAAACTCGTCAACTAAGACAAATAAGCAAGAGCTTCATGTTATTAAACTAAGAAAATGCATGAGTCTGATAGAGGTGGGATTCGAATCCACGCCATCGAAGAGACCGGTGCCTAAAACCAGCGCCTCAGACCACTCGGCCACTCTACCTGAAAGCAAAAGTAAACTCAGTCTATTAAGCAAAATCTTCACTTTAAAATTCTTAAAAACACAACAGACTGATAGAGGTGAGTTTCGAAACCACGCCTCCGAAGAGACTGGTACCTGAAACCGGCGCCTTAGACCACTCGTCCACTCTTCCTGGACAAACACTGGTCAACTAAGACAAATAAGCAAGAGCTTCATGTTATTAAACTATGAAAATGCATGCGTCTGATAGAGGTGGGATTCGAACCTACGCCTCCGAAGAGACTGGTGCCTTAAACCAGCGCCTTAGACCACTCGGCCACTCTACCTGAACACACTTGTCAACTCTGACAAATAAGCAAGAGCTTCATGTTATTAAACTAAGAAAATGCATGAGTCTGATAGAGGTGGGATTCGAACCCACGCCTCCGAAGAGACTGGTACCTGAAACCAGCGCCTTAGACCACTCGGCCACTCTACCTGGACAAACACTCGTCAACTAAGACAAATAAGCAAGAGCTTCATGTTATTAAACTAACAAAATGCATGAGTCTGATAGAGGTGGGATTCGAACCCACGCCTCCGAAGAGACTGGTGCCTAAAACCAGCGCCTTAGACAGCTCGGCCACTCTACCTGAACACACTTGTCAACTCAGACAAATAAGCAAGAGCTTCATGTTATTAAACTAAGAAAATGCATGAGTGTGATAAAGGTGGGATTCGAACCCACGCCTCCGAAGAGACTGGTACCTGAAACCAGCGCCTTAGACCACTCGGCCACTCTACCTGGACAAAAACTCGTCAACTAAGACAAATAAGCAAGAGCTTCATGTTATTAATCTAACAAAATGCATGAGTCTGATAGAGGTGGGATTCGAACCCACGCCTCCGAAGAGACTGGTGCCTTAAACCAGCGCCTTAGACCACTCGGCCACTCTACCTGAACACACACGTCAACTAAGACAAATAAGCAAAAGCTTCATGTTATTAAACTAACAAAATGCATGAGTCTGATAGAGGTGGGATTCGAATCCACGCCATCGAAGAGACCGGTGCCTAAAACCAGCGCCTCAGACCACTCGGCCACTCTACCTGAAAGCAAAAGTAAACTCAGTCTATTAAGCAAAATCTTCACTTTAAAATTCTTAAAAACACAAAAGACTGATAGAGGTGAGTTTCGAAACCACGCCTCCGAAGAGACTGGTACCTGAAACCAGCGCCTTAGACCACTCGGCCACTCTACCTGGACAAACACTCGTCAACTAAGACAAATAAGCAAGAGCTTCATGTTATTAAACTAACAAAATGCATGAGTCTGATAGAGGTGGGATTCGAACCCACGCCTCCGAAGAGACTGGTGCCTAAAACCAGCGCCTTAGACAGCTCGGCCACTCTACCTGAACACACTTGTCAACTCAGACAAATAAGCAAGAGCTTCATGTTATTAAACTAAGAAAATGCATGAGTGTGATAAAGGTGGGATTCGAACCCACGCCTCCGAAGAGACTGGTACCTGAAACCAGCGCCTTAGACCACTCGGCCACTCTACCTGGACAAAAACTCGTCAACTAAGACAAATAAGCAAGAGCTTCATGTTATTAAACTAACAAAATGCATGAGTCTGATAGAGGTGGGATTCGAACCCACGCCTCCGAAGAGACTGGTGCCTTAAACCAGCGCCTTAGACCACTCGGCCACTCTACCTGAACACACACGTCAACTAAGACAAATAAGCAAAAGCTTCATGTTATTAAACTAACAAAATGCATGAGTCTGATAGAGGTGGGATTCGAACCCACGCCTCCGAAGAGACTGGTGCCTAAAACCAGCGCCTTAGACAGCTCGGCCACTCTACCTGAACACACTTGTCAACTCAGACAAATAAGCAAGAGCTTCATGTTATTAAACTAAGAAAATGCATGAGTGTGATAAAGGTGGGATTCGAACCCACGCCTCCGAAGAGACTGGTACCTGAAACCAGCGCCTTAGACCACTCGGCCACTCTACCTGGACAAAAACTCGTCAACTAAGACAAATAAGCAAGAGCTTCATGTTATTAAACTAACAAAATGCATGAGTCTGATAGAGGTGGGATTCGAACCCACGCCTTCGAAGAGACCGGTGCCTAAAACCAGCGCCTTAGACCACTCGGCCACTCTACCTGAAAACAAAAGTAAACTCAGTCTATTAAGCAAAATCTTCACTTTAAAATTCTTAAAAACACAACAGACTGATAGAGGTGAGATTCGAAACCACGCCCCTGAAGAGACTGGTACCTGAAACCAGCACCTTAGACCACACGGCCACTCTAAATGAACACACTTTTCAACTCAGACAAATAAGCAAGAGCTTCATGTTATTAAACTAAGATAATGCATGACTCTGATAGAGGTGGGATTCGAACCCACGCCTCCGAAGAGACTGGTGCCTTAAACCAGCGCCTCTGACCACTCAGCCACTCTACCTGAACACACTTTTTAACTCAGACAAATAAGCAAGAGCTTCATGTTATTAAACTATGAAAATGCATGCGTCTGATAGAGATGGGATTCGAACCCACGCCTCCGAAGAGACTGGTACCTGAAACCAGCGCCTTAGACCACTCGGCCACTCTACCTGGACAAAAACTCGTCAACTAAGACAAATAAGCAAGAGCTTCATGTTATTAAACTAAGAAAATGCATGAGTCTGATAGAGGTGGGATTCGAATCCACGCCATCGAAGAGACCGGTGCCTAAAACCAGCGCCTTAGACCACTCGGCCACTCTACCTGAAAACAAAAGTAAACTCAGTCTACTAAACAAAATCTTCACTTTAAAATTCTTACAAACACAACAGACTGATAGGGGTGAGATTCGAACCTACGCCTCCGAATAGACTGGTACCTGAAACCAGCGCCTTAGACCACTCGGCCACTCTACCTGAACACACCTGTCAACTCAGACAAATAAGCAAGAGCTTCATGTTATTAAACTAAGAAAATGCATGAGTCTGATAGAGGTGCGATTCGAACCCACGCCTCCGAAGAGACTGGTGCCTTAAACCAGCGCCTTAGACCACTCGGCCACTCTACCTGAACACACACGTCAACTAAGACAAATAAGCAAAAGCTTCATGTTATTAAACTAACAAAATGCATGAGTCTGATAGAGGTGGGATTCGAACCCACGCCTCCGAAGAGACTGGTGCCTAAGACCAGCGCCTTAGACCACTCGGCCACTCTACCTTAACACACTTGTCAACTCAGACAAATAAGCAAGAGCTTCATGTTATTAAACTAAGAAAATGCATGAGTCTGATAGAGGTGGGATTCGAACCCACGCCTCCGAAGAGACTGTTGCCTTAAACCAGCGCCTTAGACCACTCGGCCACTCTACCTGAACACACTTGTCAACTCAGACAAATAAGCAAGAGCTTCATGTTATTAAACTAAGAAAATGCTTGAGTCTGATAGAGGTCGGTTTCGAACCCACGCCTCCGAAGAGACTGGTGCCTAAAACCAGCGCCTTAGACCACTCGGCCACTCTACCTGAACACACACGTCAACTCAGACAAATAAGCAAGAGCTTCATGTTATTAAACTAAGAATATGCATGAGTCTGATAGAGGTGGGATTCGAACCCACGCCTCCGAAGAGACTGGTGCCTTAAACCAGCGCCTTAGACCACTCGGCCACTCTACCTGAACACACTTGTCAACTCAGACAAATAAGCAAGAGCTTCATGTTATTAAACTAAGAAAATGCATGAGTGTGATAGAGGTGGGATTCGAACCCACGCCTCCGAAGAGACTGGTACCTGATACCAGCGCCTTAGACCACTCGGCCACTCTACCTGGACAAACACTCGTCAACTAAGACAAATAAGCAAGAGCTTCATGTTATTAAACTAACAAAATGCATGAGTCTGATAAAGGTGGGATTCGAACCCACGCCTCCGAAGAGACTGGTGCCTAAAACCAGCGCCTTAGACCACTCGGCCACTCTACCTTAACACACTTGTCAACTCAGACAAATAAGCAAGAGCTTCATGTTATTAAACTAAGAATATGCATGAGTCTGATAGAGGTGGGATTCGAACCCACGCCTCCGAAGAGACTGGTGCCTTAAACCAGCGCCTTAGACCACTCGGCCACTCTACCTGAACACACACGTCAACTAAGACAAATAAGCAAAAGCTTCATGTTATTAAACTAACAAAATGCATGAGACTGATAGAGGTGGGATTCGAACCCACGCCATCGAAGAGACCGGTGCCTAAAACCAGCGCCTTAGACCACTCGGCCACTCTACCTGAACACACACGTCAACTCAGACAAATAAGCAAGAGCTTCATGTTATTAAACTAACAAAATGCATGAGTCTGATAGAGGTGGGATTCGAACCCACGCCTCCGAAGAGACTGGTGCCTAAAACCAGCGCCTTAGACCACTCGGCCACTCTACCTGAACACACTTGTCAGCTCAGACAAATAAGCAAGAGCTTCATGTTATTAAACTAAGAAAATGCATGAGTGTGATAGAGGTGGGATTCGAACCCACGCCTCCGAAGAGACTGGTACCTGATACCAGCGCCTTAGACCACTCGGCCACTCTACCTGGACAAACACTCGTCAACTAAGACAAATAAGCAAGAGCTTCATGTTATTAAACTAACAAAATGCATGAGTCTGATAAAGGTGGGATTCGAACCCACGCCTCCGAAGAGACTGGTGCCTAAAACCAGCGCCTTAGACCACTCGGCCACTCTACCTTAACACACTTGTCAACTCAGACAAATAAGCAAGAGCTTCATGTTATTAAACTAAGAAAATGCATGAGTCTGATAGAGGTGGGATTCGAACCCACGCCTCCGAAGAGACTGGTGCCCTAAACCAGCGCCTTAGACCACTCGGCCACTCTACCTGAACACACTTGTCAACTCTGACAAATAAGCAAGAGCTTCATGTTATTAAACTAAGAAAATGCATGAGTCTGATAGAGGTGGGATTCGAACCCACGCCTCCGAAGAGACTGGTACCTGAAACCAGCGCCTTAGACCACTCGGCCACTCTACCTGGACAAACACTCGTCAACTAAGACAAATAAGCAAGAGCTTCATGTTATTAAACTAACAAAATGCATGAGTCTGATAGAGGTGGGATTCGAACCCACGCCTCCGAACAGACTGGTGCCTAAAACCAGCGCCTTAGACAGCTCGGCCACTCTACCTGAACACACTTGTCAACTCAGACAAATAAGCAAGAGCTTCATGTTATTAAACTAAGAAAATGCATGAGTGTGATAAAGGTGGGATTCGAACCCACGCCTCCGAAGAGACTGGTACCTGAAACCAGCGCCTTAGACCATTCGGCCACTCTACCTGGACAAAAACTCGTCAACTAAGACAAATAAGCAAGAGCTTCATGTTATTAAACTAACAAAATGCATGAGTCTGATAGAGGTGGGATTCGAACCCACGCCTCCGAAGAGACTGGTGCCTTAAACCAGCGCCTTAGACCACTCGGCCACTCTACCTGAACACACACGTCAACTAAGACAAATAAGCAAAAGCTTCATGTTATTAAACTAACAAAATGCATGAGTCTGATAGAGGTGGGATTCGAATCCACGCCATCGAAGAGACCGGTGCCTAAAACCAGCGCCTCAGACCACTCGGCCACTCTACCTGAAAGCAAAAGTAAACTCAGTCTATTAAGCAAAATCTTCACTTTAAAATTCTTAAAAACACAACAGACTGATAGAGGTGAGTTTCGAAACCACGCCTCCGAAGAGACTGGTACCTGAAACCGGCGCCTTAGACCACTCGTCCACTCTTCCTGGACAAACACTGGTCAACTAAGACAAATAAGCAAGAGCTTCATGTTATTAAACTATGAAAATGCATGCGTCTGATAGAGGTGGGATTCGAACCTACGCCTCCGAAGAGACTGGTGCCTTAAACCAGCGCCTTAGACCACTCGGCCACTCTACCTGAACACACTTGTCAACTCTGACAAATAAGCAAGAGCTTCATGTTATTAAACTAAGAAAATGCATGAGTCTGATAGAGGTGGGATTCGAACCCACGCCTCCGAAGAGACTGGTACCTGAAACCAGCGCCTTAGACCACTCGGCCACTCTACCTGGACAAACACTCGTCAACTAAGACAAATAAGCAAGAGCTTCATGTTATTAAACTAACAAAATGCATGAGTCTGATAGAGGTGGGATTCGAACCCACGCCTCCGAAGAGACTGGTGCCTAAAACCAGCGCCTTAGACAGCTCGGCCACTCTACCTGAACACACTTGTCAACTCAGACAAATAAGCAAGAGCTTCATGTTATTAAACTAAGTAAATGCATGAGTGTGATAAAGGTGGGATTCGAACCCACGCCTCCGAAGAGACTGGTACCTGAAACCAGCGCCTTAGACCACTCGGCCACTCTACCTGGACAAAAACTCGTCAACTAAGACAAATAAGCAAGAGCTTCATGTTATTAAACTAACAAAATGCATGAGTCTGATAGAGGTGGGATTCGAACCCACGCCTCCGAAGAGACTGGTGCCTTAAACCAGCGCCTTAGACCACTCGGCCACTCTACCTGAACACACACGTCAACTAAGACAAATAAGCAAAAGCTTCATGTTATTAAACTAACAAAATGCATGAGTCTGATAGAGGTGGGATTCGAATCCACGCCATCGAAGAGACCGGTGCCTAAAACCAGCGCCTCAGACCACTCGGCCACTCTACCTGAAAGCAAAAGTAAACTCAGTCTATTAAGCAAAATCTTCACTTTAAAATTCTTAAAAACACAAAAGACTGATAGAGGTGAGTTTCGAAACCACGCCTCCGAAGAGACTGGTACCTGAAACCGGCGCCTTAGACCACTCGTCCACTCTTCCTGGACAAACACTGGTCAACTAAGACAAATAAGCAAGAGCTCCATGTTATTAAACTATGAAAATGCATGCGTCTGATAGAGGTGGGATTCGAACCTACGCCTCCGAAGAGACTGGTGCCTTAAACCAGCGCCTTAGACCACTCGGCCACTCTACCTGAACACACTTGTCAACTCTGACAAATAAGCAAGAGCTTCATGTTATTAAACTAAGAAAATGCATGAGTCTGATAGAGGTGGGATTCGAACCCACGCCTCCGAAGAGACTGGTACCTGAAACCAGCGCCTTAGACCACTCGGCCACTCTACCTGGACAAACACTCGTCAACTAAGACAAATAAGCAAGAGCTTCATGTTATTAAACTAACAAAATGCATGAGTCTGATAGAGGTGGGATTCGAACCCACGCCTCCGAAGAGACTGGTGCCTAAAACCAGCGCCTTAGACAGCTCGGCCTCTCTACCTGAACACACTTGTCAACTCAGACAAATAAGGAAGAGCTTCATGTTATTAAACTAAGAAAATGCATGAGTGTGATAAAGGTGGGATTCGAACCCACGCCTCCGAAGAGACTGGTGCCTTAAACCAGCGCCTTAGACCACTCGGCCACTCTACCTGAACACACACGTCAACTAAGACAAATAAGCAAAAGCTTCATGTTATTAAACTAACAAAATGCATGAGTCTGATAGAGGTGGGATTCGAACCCACGCCATCGAAGAGACCGGTGCCTAAAACCAGCGCCTTAGACCACTCGGCCACTCTACCTGAACACACACGTCAACTAAACAAATAAGCAAAAGCTTCATGTTATTAAACTAACAAAATGCATGAGTCTGATAGAGGTGGGATTCGAATCCACGCCATCGAAGAGACCGGTGCCTAAAACCAGCGCCTCAGACCACTCGGCCACTCTACCTGAAAGCAAAAGTAAACTCAGTCTATTAAGCAAAATCTTCACTTTAAAATTCTTAAAAACACAACAGACTGATAGAGGTGAGTTTCGAAACCACGCCTCCGAAGAGACTGGTACCTGAAACCGGCGCCTACGACCACTCGTCCACTCTTTCTGGACAAACACTGGTCAACTAAGACAAATAAGCAAGAGCTTCATGTTATTAAACTATGAAAATGCATGCGTCTGATAGAGGTGGGATTCGAACCTACGCCTCCGAAGAGACTGGTACCTGATACCAGCGCCTTAGACCACTCGCCCACTCTACCTGGACAAACACTCGTCAACTAAGACAAATAAGCAAGAGCTTCATGTTATTAAACTAACAAAATGCATGAGTCTGATAGAGGTGGGATTCGAACCCACGCCTCCGAAGAGACTGGTGCCTAAAACCAGCGCCTTAGACCACTCGGCCACTCTACCTTAACACACTTGTCAACTCAGACAAATAAGCAAGAGCTTCATGTTATTAAACTAAGAAAATGCATGAGTGTGATAGAGGTGGGATTCGAACCCACGCCTCCGAAGAGACTGGTACCTGATACCAGCGCCTTAGACCACTCGGCCACTCTACCTGGACAAAAACTCGTCAACTAAGACAAATAAGCAAGAGCTTCATGTTATTAAACTAACAAAATGCATGAGTCTGATAAAGGTGGGATTCGAACCCACGCCTCCGAAGAGACTGGTGCCTAAAACCAGCGCCTTAGACCACTCGGCCACTCTACCTTAACACACTTGTCAACTCAGACAAATAAGCAAGAGCTTCATGTTATTAAACTAAGAAAATGCATGAGTCTGATAGAGGTGGGATTCGAACCCACGCCTCCGAAGAGACTGGTGCCCTAAACCAGCGCCTTAGACCACTCGGCCATTCTACCTGAACACACTTGTCAACTCTGACAAATAAGCAAGAGCTTCATGTTATTAAACTAAGAAATTGCATGAGTCTGATAGAGGTGGGATTCGAACCCACGCCTCCGAAGAGACTGGTACCTGAAACCAGCGCCTTAGACCACTCGGCCACTCTACCTGGACAAACACTCGTCAACTAAAACAAATAAGCAAGAGCTTCATGTTATTAAACTAACAAAATGCATGAGTCTGATAGAGGTGGGATTCGAACCCACGCCTCCGAAGAGACTGGTGCCTAAAACCAGCGCCTTAGACAGCTCGGCCACTCTACCTGAACACACTTGTCAACTCAGACAAATAAGCAAGAGCTTCATGTTATTAAACTAAGAAAATGCATGAGTGTGATTAAGGTGGGATTCGAACCCACGCCTCCGAAGAGACTGGTACCTGAAACCAGCGCCTTAGACCACTCGGCCACTCTACCTGGACAAAAACTCGTCAACTAAGACAAATAAGCAAGAGCTTCATGTTATTAAACTAACAAAATGCATGAGTCTGATAGAGGTGGGATTCGAACCCACGCCTCCGAAGAGACTGGTGCCTTAAACCAGCGCCTTAGACCACTCGGCCACTCTACCTGAACACACACGTCAACTAAGACAAATAAGCAAAAGCTTCATGTTATTAAACTAACAAAATGCATGAGTCTGATAGAGGTGGGATTCGAATCCACGCCATCGAAGAGACCGGTGCCTAAAACCAGCGCCTCAGACCACTCGGCCACTCTACCTGAAAGCAAAAGTAAACTCAGTCTATTAAGCAAAATCTTCACTTTAAAATTCTTAAAAACACAACAGACTGATAGAGGTGAGTTTCGAAACCACGCCTCCGAAGAGACTGGTACCTGAAACCGGCGCCTTAGACCACTCGTCCACTCTTCCTGGACAAACACTGGTCAACTAAGACAAATAAGCAAGAGCTCCATGTTATTAAACTATGAAAATGCATGCGTCTGATAGAGGTGGGATTCGAACCTACGCCTCCGAAGAGACTGGTGCCTTAAACCAGCGCCTTAGACCACTCGGCCACTCTACCTGAACACACTTGTCAACTCTGACAAATAAGCAAGAGCTTCATGTTATTAAACTAAGAAAATGCATGAGTCTGATAGAGGTGGGATTCGAACCCACGCCTCCGAAGAGACTGGTACCTGAAACCAGCGCCTTAGACCACTCGGCCACTCTACCTGGACAAACACTCGTCAACTAAGACAAATAAGCAAGAGCTTCATGTTATTAAACTAACAAAATGCATGAGTCTGATAGAGGTGGGATTCGAACCCACGCCTCCGAAGAGACTGGTGCCTAAAACCAGCGCCTTAGACAGCTCGGCCTCTCTACCTGAACACACTTGTCAACTCAGACAAATAAGGAAGAGCTTCATGTTATTAAACTAAGAAAATGCATGAGTGTGATAAAGGTGGGATTCGAACCCACGCCTCCGAAGAGACTGGTGCCTTAAACCAGCGCCTTAGACCACTCGGCCACTCTACCTGAACACACACGTCAACTAAGACAAATAAGCAAAAGCTTCATGTTATTAAACTAACAAAATGCATGAGTCTGATAGAGGTGGGATTCGAACCCACGCCATCGAAGAGACCGGTGCCTAAAACCAGCGCCTTAGACCACTCGGCCACTCTACCTGAACACACACGTCAACTAAGACAAATAAGCAAAAGCTTCATGTTATTAAACTAACAAAATGCATGAGTCTGATAGAGGTGGGATTCGAATCCACGCCATCGAAGAGACCGGTGCCTAAAACCAGCGCCTCAGACCACTCGGCCACTCTACCTGAAAGCAAAAGTAAACTCAGTCTATTAAGCAAAATCTTCACTTTAAAATTCTTAAAAACACAACAGACTGATAGAGGTGAGTTTCGAAACCACGCCTCCGAAGAGACTGGTACCTGAAACCGGCGCCTTAGACCACTCGTCCACTCTTTCTGGACAAACACTGGTCAACTAAGACAAATAAGCAAGAGCTTCATGTTATTAAACTATGAAAATGCATGCGTCTGATAGAGGTGGGATTCGAACCTACGCCTCCGAAGAGACTGGTACCTGATACCAGCGCCTTAGACCACTCGGCCACTCTACCTGGACAAACACTCGTCAACTAAGACAAATAAGCAAGAGCTTCATGTTATTAAACTAACAAAATGCATGAGTCTGATAGAGGTGGGATTCGAACCCACGCCTCCGAAGAGACTGGTGCCTAAAACCACCGCCTTAGACCACTCGGCCACTCTACCTTAACACACTTGTCAACTCAGACAAATAAGCAAGAGCTTCATGTTATTAAACTAAGAAAATGCATGAGTGTGATAGAGGTGGGATTCGAACCCACGCCTCCGAAGAGACTGGTACCTGATACCAGCGCCTTAGACCACTCGGCCACTCTACCTGGACAAACACTCGTCAACTAAGACAAATAAGCAAGAGCTTCATGTTATTAAACTAACAAAATGCATGAGTCTGATAAAGGTGGGATTCGAACCCACGCCTCCGAAGAGACTGGTGCCTAAAACCAGCGCCTTAGACCACTCGGCCACTCTACCTTAACACAATTGTCAACTCAGACAAATAAGCAAGAGCTTCATGTTATTAAACTAAGAAAATGCATGAGTCTGATAGAGGTGGGATTCGAACCCACGCCTCCGAAGAGACTGGTGCCCTAAACCAGCGCCTTAGACCACTCGGCCATTCTACCTGAACACACTTGTCAACTCTGACAAATAAGCAAGAGCTTCATGTTATTAAACTAAGAAATTGCATGAGTCTGATAGAGGTGGGATTCGAACCCACGCCTCCGAAGAGACTGGTACCTGAAACCAGCGCCTTAGACCACTCGGCCACTCTACCTGGACAAACACTCGTCAACTAAGACAAATAAGCAAGAGCTTCATGTTATTAAACTAACAAAATGCATGAGTCTGATAGAGGTGGGATTCGAACCCACGCCTCCGAAGAGACTGGTGCCTAAAACCAGCGCCTTAGACAGCTCTCCCACTCTACCTGAACACACTTGTCAACTCAGACAAATAAGCAAGAGCTTCATGTTATTAAACTAAGAAAATGCATGAGTGTGATTAAGGTGGGATTCGAACCCACGCCTCCGAAGAGACTGGTACCTGAAACCAGCGCCTTAGACCACTCGGCCACTCTACCTGGACAAAAACTCGTCAACTAAGACAAATAAGCAAGAGCTTCATGTTATTAAACTAACAAAATGCATGAGTCTGATAGAAGTGGGATTCGAACCCACGCCTCCGAAGAGACTGGTGCCTTAAACCAGCGCCTTAGACCACTCGGCCACTCTACCTGAACACACACGTCAACTAAGACAAATAAGCAAAAGCTTCATGTTATTAAACTAACAAAATGCATGAGTCTGATAGAGGTGGGATTCGAATCCACGCCATCGAAGAGACCGGTGCCTAAAACCAGCGCCTCAGACCACTCGGCCACTCTACCTGAAAGCAAAAGTAAACTCAGTCTATTAAGCAAAATCTTCACTTTAAAAATCTTAAAAACACAACAGACTGATAGAGGTGAGTTTCGAAACCACGCCTCCGAAGAGACTGGTACCTGAAACCGGCGCCTTAGACCACTCGTCCACTCTTCCTGGACAAACACTGGTCAACTAAGACAAATAAGCAAGAGCTTCATGTTATTAAACTATGAAAATGCATGCGTCTGATAGAGGTGGGATTCGAACCTACGCCTCCGAAGAGACTGGTGCCTTAAACCAGCGCCTTAGACCACTCGGCCACTCTACCTCAACACACTTGTCAACTCTGACAAATAAGCAAGAGCTTCATGTTATTAAACTAAGAAAATGCATGAGTCTGATAGAGGTGGGATTCGAACTCACGCCTCCGAAGAGACTGGTACCTGAAACCAGCGCCTTAGACCACTCGGCCACTCTACCTGGACAAACACTCGTCAACTAAGACAAATAAGCAAGAGCTTCATGTTATTAAACTAACAAAATGCATGAGTCTGATAGAGGTGGGATTCGAACCCACGCCTCCGAAGAGACTGGTGCCTAAAACCAGCGCCTTAGACAGCTCGGCCTCTCTACCTGAACACACTTGTCAACTCAGACAAATAAGGAAGAGCTTCATGTTATTAAACTAAGAAAATGCATGAGTGTGATAAAGGTGGGATTCGAACCCACGCCTCCGAAGAGACTGGTGCCTTAAACCAGCGCCTTAGACCACTCGGCCACTCTACCTGAACACACACGTCAACTAAGACAAATAAGCAAAAGCTTCATGTTATTAAACTAACAAAATGCATGAGTCTGATAGAGGTGGGATTCGAACCCACGCCATCGAAGAGACCGGTGCCTAAAACCAGCGCCTTAGACCACTCGGCCACTCTACCTGAACACACAAGTCAACTAAGACAAATAAGCAAAAGCTTCATGTTATTAAACTAACAAAATGCATGAGTCTGATAGAGGTGGGATTCGAATCCACGCCATCGAAGAGACCGGTGCCTAAAACCAGCGCCTCAGACCACTCGGCCACTCTACCTGAAAGCAAAAGTAAACTCAGTCTATTAAGCAAAATCTTCACTTTAAAATTCTTAAAAACACAACAGACTGATAGAGGTGAGTTTCGAAACCACGCCTCCGAAGAGACTGGTACCTGAAACCGGCGCCTTAGACCACTCGTCCACTCTTTCTGGACAAACACTGGTCAACTAAGACAAATAAGCAAGAGCTTCATGTTATTAAACTATGAAAATGCATGCGTCTGATAGAGCTGGGATTCGAACCTACGCCTCCGAAGAGACTGGTACCTGATACCAGCGCCTTAGACCACTCGGCCACTCTACCTGGACAAACACTCGTCAACTAAGACAAATAAGCAAGAGCTTCATGTTATTAAACTAACAAAATGCATGAGTCTGATAGAGGTGGGATTCGAACCCACGCCTCCGAAGAGACTGGTGCCTAAAACCAGCGCCTTAGACCACTCGGCCACTCTACCTTAACACACTTGTCAACTCAGACAAATAAGCAAGAGCTTCATGTTATTAAACTAAGAAAATGCATGAGTGTGATAGAGGTGGGATTCGAACCCACGCCTCCGAAGAGACTGGTACCTGATACCAGCGCCTTAGACCACTCGGCCACTCTACCTGGACAAACACTCGTCAACTAAGACAAATAAGCAAGAGCTTCATGTTATTAAACTAACAAAATGCATGAGTCTGATAAAGGTGGGATTCGAACCCACGCCTCCGAAGAGACTGGTGCCTAAAACCAGCGCCTTAGACCACTCGGCCACTCTACCTTAACACACTTGTCAACTCAGACAAATAAGCAAGAGCTTCATGTTATTAAACTAAGAAAATGCATGAGTCTGATAGAGGTGGGATTCGAACCCACGCCTCCGAAGAGACTGGTGCCCTAAACCAGCGCCTTAGACCACTCGGCCATTCTACCTGAACACACTTGTCAACTCTGACAAATAAGCAAGAGCTTCATGTTATTAAACTAAGAAAATGCATGAGTCTGATAGAGGTGGGATTCGAACCCACGCCACCGAAGAGACTGGTACCTGAAACCAGCGCCTTAGACCACTCGGCCACTCTACCTGGACAAACACTCGTCAACTAAGACAAATAAGCAAGAGCTTCATGTTATTAAACTAACAAAATGCATGAGTCTGATAGAGGTGGGATTCGAACCCACGCCTCCGAAGAGACTGGTGCCTAAAACCAGCGCCTTAGACAGCTCGGCCACTCTACCTGAACACACTTGTCAACTCAGACAAATATGCAAGAGCTTCATGTTATTAAACTAAGAAAATGCATGAGTGTGATTAAGGTGGGATTCGAACCCACGCCTCCGAAGAGACTGGTACCTGAAACCAGCGCCTTAGACCACTCGGCCACTCTACCTGGACAAACACTCGTCAACTAAGACAAATAAGCAAGAGCTTCATGTTATTAAACTAACAAAATGCATGAGTCTGATAAAGGTGGGATTCGAACCCACGCCTCCGAAGAGACTGGTGCCTAAAACCAGCGCCTTAGACCACTCGGCCACTCTACCTTAACACACTTGTCAACTCAGACAAATAAGCAAGAGCTTCATGTTATTAAACTAAGAAAATGCATGAGTCTGATAGAGGTGGGATTCGAACCCACGCCTCCGAAGAGACTGGTGCCCTAAACCAGCGCCTTAGACCACTCGGCCATTCTACCTGAACACACTTGTCAACTCTGACAAATAAGCAAGAGCTTCATGTTATTAAACTAAGAAATTGCATGAGTCTGATAGAGGTGGGATTCGAACCCACGCCTCCGAAGAGACTGGTACCTGAAACCAGCGCCTTAGACCACTCGGCCACTCTACCTGGACAAACACTCGTCAACTAAAACAAATAAGCAAGAGCTTCATGTTATTAAACTAACAAAATGCATGAGTCTGATAGAGGTGGGATTCGAACCCACGCCTCCGAAGAGACTGGTGCCTAAAACCAGCGCCTTAGACAGCTCGGCCACTCTATCTGAACACACTTGTCAACTCAGACAAATAAGCAAGAGCTTCATGTTATTAAACTAAGAAAATGCATGAGTGTGATTAAGGTGGGATTCGAACCCACGCCTCCGAAGAGACTGGTACCTGAAACCAGCGCCTTAGACCACTCGGCCACTCTACCTGGACAAAAACTCGTCAACTAAGACAAATAAGCAAGAGCTTCATGTTATTAAACTAACAAAATGCATGAGTCTGATAGAGGTGGGATTCGAACCCACGCCTCCGAAGAGACTGGTGCCTTAAACCAGCGCCTTAGACCACTCGGCCACTCTACCTGAACACACACGTCAACTAAGACAAATAAGCAAAAGCTTCATGTTATTAAACTAACAAAATGCATGAGTCTGATAGAGGTGGGATTCGAATTAACGCCATCGAAGAGACCGGTGCCTAAAACCAGCGCCTCAGACCACTCGGCCACTCTACCTGAAAGCAAAAGTAAACTCAGTCTATTAAGCAAAATCTTCACTTTAAAATTCTTAAAAACACAACAGACTGATAGAGGTGAGTTTCGAAACCACGCCTCCGAAGAGACTGGTACCTGAAACCGGCGCCTTAGACCACTCGTCCACTCTTCCTGGACAAACACTGGTCAACTAAGACAAATAAGCAAGAGCTCCATGTTATTAAACTATGAAAATGCATGCGTCTGATAGAGGTGGGATTCGAACCTACGCCTCCGAAGAGACTGGTGCCTTAAACCAGCGCCTTAGACCACTCGGCCACTCTACCTGAACACACTTGTCAACTCTGACAAATAAGCAAGAGCTTCATGTTATTAAACTAAGAAAATGCATGAGTCTGATAGAGGTGGGATTCGAACCCACGCCTCCGAAGAGACTGGTACCTGAAACCAGCGCCTTAGACCACTCGGCCACTCTACCTGGACAAACACTCGTCAACTAAGACAAATAAGCAAGAGCTTCATGTTATTAAACTAACAAAATGCATGAGTCTGATAGAGGTGGGATTCGAACCCACGCCTCCGAAGAGACTGGTGCCTAAAACCAGCGCCTTAGACAGCTCGGCCTCTCTACCTGAACACACTTGTCAACTCAGACAAATAAGGAAGAGCTTCATGTTATTAAACTAAGAAAATGCATGAGTGTGATAAAGGTGGGATTCGAACCCACGCCTCCGAAGAGACTGGTGCCTTAAACCAGCGCCTTAGACCACTCGGCCACTCTACCTGAACACACACGTCAACTAAGACAAATAAGCAAAAGCTTCATGTTATTAAACTAACAAAATGCATGAGTCTGATAGAGGTGGGATTCGAACCCACGCCATCGAAGAGACCGGTGCCTAAAACCAGCGCCTTAGACCACTCGGCCACTCTACCTGAACACACACGTCAACTAAGACAAATAAGCAAAAGCTTCATGTTATTAAACTAACAAAATGCATGAGTCTGATAGAGGTGGGATTCGAATCCACGCCATCGAAGAGACCGGTGCCTAAAACCAGCGCCTCAGACCACTCGGCCACTCTACCTGAAAGCAAAAGTAAACTCAGTCTATTAAGCAAAATCTTCACTTTAAAATTCTTAAAAACACAACAGACTGATAGAGGTGAGTTTCGAAACCACGCCTCCGAAGAGACTGGTACCTGAAACCGGCGCCTTAGACCACTCGTCCACTCTTTCTGGACAAACACTGGTCAACTAAGACAAATAAGCAAGAGCTTCATGTTATTAAACTATGAAAATGCATGCGTCTGATAGAGGTGGGATTCGAACCTACGCCTCCGAAGAGACTGGTACCTGATACCAGCGCCTTAGACCACTCGGCCACTCTACCTGGACAAACACTCGTCAACTAAGACAAATAAGCAAGAGCTTCATGTTATTAAACTAACAAAATGCATGAGTCTGATAGAGGTGGGATTCGAACCCACGCCTCCGAAGAGACTGGTGCCTAAAACCACCGCCTTAGACCACTCGGCCACTCTACCTTAACACACTTGTCAACTCAGACAAATAAGCAAGAGCTTCATGTTATTAAACTAAGAAAATGCATGAGTGTGATAGAGGTGGGATTCGAACCCACGCCTCCGAAGAGACTGGTACCTGATACCAGCGCCTTAGACCACTCGGCCACTCTACCTGGACAAACACTCGTCAACTAAGACAAATAAGCAAGAGCTTCATGTTATTAAACTAACAAAATGCATGAGTCTGATAAAGGTGGGATTCGAACCCACGCCTCCGAAGAGACTGGTGCCTAAAACCAGCGCCTTAGACCACTCGGCCACTCTACCTTAACACACTTGTCAACTCAGACAAATAAGCAAGAGCTTCATGTTATTAAACTAAGAAAATGCATGAGTCTGATAGAGGTGGGATTCGAACCCACGCCTCCGAAGAGACTGGTGCCCTAAACCAGCGCCTTAGACCACTCGGCCATTCTACCTGAACACACTTGTCAACTCTGACAAATAAGCAAGAGCTTCATGTTATTAAACTAAGAAAATGCATGAGTCTGATAGAGGTGGGATTCGAACCCACGCCTCCGAAGAGACTGGTACCTGAAACCAGCGCCTTAGACCACTCGGCCACTCTACCTGGACAAACACTCGTCAACTAAGACAAATAAGCAAGAGCTTCATGTTATTAAACTAACAAAATGCATGAGTCTGATAGAGGTGCGATTCGAACCCACGCCTCCGAAGAGACTGGTGCCTAAAACCAGCGCCTTAGACAGCTCGGCCACTCTACCTGAACACACTTGTCAACTCAGACAAATAAGCAAGAGCTTCATGTTATTAAACTAAGAAAATGCATGAGTGTGATTAAGGTGGGATTCGAACCCACGCCTCCGAAGAGACTGGTACCTGAAACCAGCGCCTTAGACCACTCGGCCACTCTACCTGGACAAAAACTCGTCAACTAAGACAAATAAGCAAGAGCTTCATGTTATTAAACTAACAAAATGCATGAGTCTGATAGAAGTGGGATTCGAACCCACGCCTCCGAAGAGACTGGTGCCTTAAACCAGCGCCTTAGACCACTCGGCCACTCTACCTGAACACACACGTCAACTAAGACAAATAAGCAAAAGCTTCATGTTATTAAACTAACAAAATGCATGAGTCTGATAGAGGTGGGATTCGAATCCACGCCATCGAAGAGACCGGTGCCTAAAACCAGCGCCTCAGACCACTCGGCCACTCTACCTGAAAGCAAAAGTAAACTCAGTCTATTAAGCAAAATCTTCACTTTAAAATTCTTAAAAACACAACAGACTGATAGAGGTGAGTTTCGAAACCACGCCTCCGAAGAGACTGGTACCTGAAACCGGCGCCTTAGACCACTCGTCCACTCTTCCTGGACAAACACTGGTCAACTAAGACAAATAAGCAAGAGCTTCATGTTATTAAACTATGAAAATGCATGCGTCTGATAGAGGTGGGATTCGAACCTACGCCTCCGAAGAGACTGGTGCCTTAAACCAGCGCCTTAGACCACTCGGCCACTCTACCTGAACACACTTGTCAACTCTGACAAATAAGCAAGAGCTTCATGTTATTAAACTAAGAAAATGCATGAGTCTGATAGAGGTGGGATTCGAACCCACGCCTCCGAAGAGACTGGTACCTGAAACCAGCGCCTTAGACCACTCGGCCACTCTACCTGGACAAACACTCGTCAACTAAGACAAATAAGCAAGAGCTTCATGTTATTAAACTAACAAAATGCATGAGTCTGATAGAGGTGGGATTCGAACCCACGCCTCCGAAGAGACTGGTGCCTAAAACCAGCGCCTTAGACAGCTCGGCCACTCTACCTGAACACACTTGTCAACTCAGACAAATAAGCAAGAGCTTCATGTTATTAAACTAAGAAAATGCATGAGTGTGATTAAGGTGGGATTCGAACCCACGCCTCCGAAGAGACTGGTACCTGAAACCAGCGCCTTAGACCACTCGGCCACTCTACCTGGACAAAAACTCGTCAACTAAGACAAATAAGCAAGAGCTTCATGTTATTAAACTAACAAAATGCATGAGTCTGATAGAAGTGGGATTCGAACCCACGCCTCCGAAGAGACTGGTGCCTTAAACCAGCGCCTTAGACCACTCGGCCACTCTACCTGAACACACACGTCAACTAAGACAAATAAGCAAAAGCTTCATGTTATTAAACTAACAAAATGCATGAGTCTGATAGAGGTGGGATTCGAATCCACGCCATCGAAGAGACCGGTGCCTAAAACCAGCGCCTCAGACCACTCGGCCACTCTACCTGAAAGCAAAAGTAAACTCAGTCTATTAAGCAAAATCTTCACTTTAAAATTCTTAAAAACACAACAGACTGATAGAGGTGAGTTTCGAAACCACGCCTCCGAAGAGACTGGTACCTGAAACCGGCGCCTTAGACCACTCGTCCACTCTTCCTGGACAAACACTGGTCAACTAAGACAAATAAGCAAGAGCTTCATGTTATTAAACTATGAAAATGCATGCGTCTGATAGAGGTGGGATTCGAACCTACGCCTCCGAAGAGACTGGTGCCTTAAACCAGCGCCTTAGACCACTCGGCCACTCTACCTGAACACACTTGTCAACTCTGACAAATAAGCAAGAGCTTCATGTTATTAAACTAAGAAAATGCATGAGTCTGATAGAGGTGGGATTCGAACCCACGCCTCCGAAGAGACTGGTGCCTAAAACCAGCGCCTTAGACAGCTCGGCCACTCTACCTGAACACACTTGTCAACTCAGACAAATAAGGAAGAGCTTCATGTTATTAAACTAAGAAAATGCATGAGTGTGATAAAGGTGGGATTCGAACCCACGCCTCCGAAGAGACTGGTGCCTTAAACCAGCGCCTTAGACCACTCGGCCACTCTACCTGAACACACACGTCAACTAAGACAAATAAGCAAAAGCTTCATGTTATTAAACTAACAAAATGCATGAGTCTGATAGAGGTGGGATTCGAACCCACGCCATCGAAGAGACCGGTGCCTAAAACCAGCGCCTTAAACCACTCGGCCACTCTACCTGAACACACACGTCAACTAAGACAAATAAGCAAAAGCTTCATGTTATTAAACTAACAAAATGCATGAGTCTGATAGAGGTGGGATTCGAATCCACGCCATCGAAGAGACCGGTGCCTAAAACCAGCGCCTCAGACCACTCGGCCACTCTACCTGAAAGCAAAAGTAAACTCAGTCTATTAAGCAAAATCTTCACTTTAAAATTCTTAAAAACACAACAGACTGATAGAGGTGAGTTTCGAAACCACGCCTCCGAAGAGACTGGTACCTGAAACCGGCGCCTTAGACCACTCGTCCACTCTTCCTGGACAAACACTGGTCAACTAAGACAAATAAGCAAGAGCTTCATGTTATTAAACTATGAAAATGCATGCGTCTGATAGAGGTGGGATTCGAACCTACGCCTCCGAAGAGACTGGTGCCTTAAACCAGCGCCTTAGACCACTCGGCCACTCTACCTGAACACACTTGTCAACTCTGACAAATAAGCAAGAGCTTCATGTTATTAAACTAAGAAAATGCATGAGTCTGATAGAGGTGGGATTCGAACCCACGCCTCCGAAGAGACTGGTACCTGAAACCAGCGCCTTAGACCACTCGGCCACTCTACCTGGACAAACACTCGTCAACTAAGACAAATAAGCAAGAGCTTCATGTTATTAAACTAACAAAATGCATGAGTCTGATAGAGGTGGGATTCGAACCCACGCCTCCGAAGAGACTGGTGCCTAAAACCAGCGCCTTAGACAGCTCGGCCACTCTACCTGAACACACTTGTCAACTCAGACAAATAAGCAAGAGCTTCATGTTATTAAACTAAGAAAATGCATGAGTGTGATTAAGGTGGGATTCGAACCCACGCCTCCGAAGAGACTGGTACCTGAAACCAGCGCCTTAGACCACTCGGCCACTCTACCTGGACAAAAACTCGTCAACTAAGACAAATAAGCAAGAGCTTCATGTTATTAAACTAACAAAATGCATGAGTCTGATAGAAGTGGGATTCGAACCCACGCCTCCGAAGAGACTGGTGCCTTAAACCAGCGCCTTAGACCACTCGGCCACTCTACCTGAACACACACGTCAACTAAGACAAATAAGCAAAAGCTTCATGTTATTAAACTAACAAAATGCATGAGTCTGATAGAGGTGGGATTCGAATCCACGCCATCGAAGAGACCGGTGCCTAAAACCAGCGCCTCAGACCACTCGGCCACTCTACCTGAAAGCAAAAGTAAACTCAGTCTATTAAGCAAAATCTTCACTTTAAAATTCTTAAAAACACAACAGACTGATAGAGGTGAGTTTCGAAACCACGCCTCCGAAGAGACTGGTACCTGAAACCGGCGCCTTAGACCACTCGTCCACTCTTCCTGGACAAACACTGGTCAACTAAGACAAATAAGCAAGAGCTTCATGTTATTAAACTATGAAAATGCATGCGTCTGATAGAGGTGGGATTCGAACCTACGCCTCCGAAGAGACTGGTGCCTTAAACCAGCGCCTTAGACCACTCGGCCACTCTACCTGAACACACTTGTCAACTCTGACAAATAAGCAAGAGCTTCATGTTATTAAACTAAGAAAATGCATGAGTCTGATAGAGGTGGGATTCGAACCCACGCCTCCGAAGAGACTGGTGCCTAAAACCAGCGCCTTAGACAGCTCGGCCACTCTACCTGAACACACTTGTCAACTCAGACAAATAAGGAAGAGCTTCATGTTATTAAACTAAGAAAATGCATGAGTGTGATAAAGGTGGGATTCGAACCCACGCCTCCGAAGAGACTGGTGCCTTAAACCAGCGCCTTAGACCACTCGGCCACTCTACCTGAACACACACGTCAACTAAGACAAATAAGCAAAAGCTTCATGTTATTAAACTAACAAAATGCATGAGTCTGATAGAGGTGGGATTCGAACCCACGCCATCGAAGAGACCGGTGCCTAAAACCAGCGCCTTAAACCACTCGGCCACTCTACCTGAACACACACGTCAACTCAGACAAATAAGCAAGAGCTTCATGTTATTAAACTAACAAAATGCATGAGTCTGATAGAGGTGGGATTCGAACCCACGCCTCCGAAGAAACTGGTGCCTAAAACCAGCGCCTTAGACCACTCGGCCACTCTACCTGAACACACTTGTCAACTCAGACAAATAAGCAAGAGCTTCATGTTATTAAACTAAGAAAATGCATGAGTGTGATAGAGGTGGGATTCGAACCCACGCCTCCGAAGAGACTGGTACCTGATACCAGCGCCTTAGACCACTCGGCCACTCTACCTGGACAAACACACGTCAACTAAGACAAATAAGCAAGAGCTTCATGTTATTAAACTAACAAAATGCATGAGTCTGATAAAGGTGGGATTCGAACCCACGCCTCCGAAGAGACTGGTGCCTAAAACCAGCGCCTTAGACCACTCGGCCACTCTACCTTAACACACTTGTCAACTCAGACAAATAAGCAAGAGCTTCATGTTATTAAACTAAGAAAATGCATGAGTCTGATAGAGGTGGGATTCGAACCCACGCCTCCGAAGAGACTGGTACCTGAAACCAGCGCCTTAGACCACTCGGCCACTCTACCTGGACAAACACTCGTCAACTAAGACAAATAAGCAAGAGCTTCATGTTATTAAACTAACAAAATGCATGAGTCTGATAGAGGTGCGATTCGAACCCACGCCTCCGAAGAGACTGGTGCCTAAAACCAGCGCCTTAGACAGCTCGGCCACTCTACCTGAACACACTTGTCAACTCAGACAAATAAGCAAGAGCTTCATGTTATTAAACTAAGAAAATGCATGAGTGTGATTAAGGTGGGATTCGAACCCACGCCTCCGAAGAGACTGGTACCTGAAACCAGCGCCTTAGACCACTCGGCCACTCTACCTGGACAAAAACTCGTCAACTAAGACAAATAAGCAAGAGCTTCATGTTATTAAACTAACAAAATGCATGAGTCTGATAGAAGTGGGATTCGAACCCACGCCTCCGAAGAGACTGGTGCCTTAAACCAGCGCCTTAGACCACTCGGCCACTCTACCTGAACACACACGTCAACTAAGACAAATAAGCAAAAGCTTCATGTTATTAAACTAACAAAATGCATGAGTCTGATAGAGGTGGGATTCGAATCCACGCCATCGAAGAGACCGGTGCCTAAAACCAGCGCCTCAGACCACTCGGCCACTCTACCTGAAAGCAAAAGTAAACTCAGTCTATTAAGCAAAATCTTCACTTTAAAATTCTTAAAAACACAACAGACTGATAGAGGTGAGTTTCGAAACCACGCCTCCGAAGAGACTGGTACCTGAAACCGGCGCCTTAGACCACTCGTCCACTCTTCCTGGACAAACACTGGTCAACTAAGACAAATAAGCAAGAGCTTCATGTTATTAAACTATGAAAATGCATGCGTCTGATAGAGGTGGGATTCGAACCTACGCCTCCGAAGAGACTGGTGCCTTAAACCAGCGCCTTAGACCACTCGGCCACTCTACCTGAACACACTTGTCAACTCTGACAAATAAGCAAGAGCTTCATGTTATTAAACTAAGAAAATGCATGAGTCTGATAGAGGTGGGATTCGAACCCACGCCTCCGAAGAGACTGGTACCTGAAACCAGCGCCTTAGACCACTCGGCCACTCTACCTGGACAAACACTCGTCAACTAAGACAAATAAGCAAGAGCTTCATGTTATTAAACTAACAAAATGCATGAGTCTGATAGAGGTGGGATTCGAACCCACGCCTCCGAAGAGACTGGTGCCTAAAACCAGCGCCTTAGACAGCTCGGCCACTCTACCTGAACACACTTGTCAACTCAGACAAATAAGCAAGAGCTTCATGTTATTAAACTAAGAAAATGCATGAGTGTGATTAAGGTGGGATTCGAACCCACGCCTCCGAAGAGACTGGTACCTGAAACCAGCGCCTTAGACCACTCGGCCACTCTACCTGGACAAAAACTCGTCAACTAAGACAAATAAGCAAGAGCTTCATGTTATTAAACTAACAAAATGCATGAGTCTGATAGAAGTGGGATTCGAACCCACGCCTCCGAAGAGACTGGTGCCTTAAACCAGCGCCTTAGACCACTCGGCCACTCTACCTGAACACACACGTCAACTAAGACAAATAAGCAAAAGCTTCATGTTATTAAACTAACAAAATGCATGAGTCTGATAGAGGTGGGATTCGAATCCACGCCATCGAAGAGACCGGTGCCTAAAACCAGCGCCTCAGACCACTCGGCCACTCTACCTGAAAGCAAAAGTAAACTCAGTCTATTAAGCAAAATCTTCACTTTAAAATTCTTAAAAACACAACAGACTGATAGAGGTGAGTTTCGAAACCACGCCTCCGAAGAGACTGGTACCTGAAACCGGCGCCTTAGACCACTCGTCCACTCTTCCTGGACAAACACTGGTCAACTAAGACAAATAAGCAAGAGCTTCATGTTATTAAACTATGAAAATGCATGCGTCTGATAGAGGTGGGATTCGAACCTACGCCTCCGAAGAGACTGGTGCCTTAAACCAGCGCCTTAGACCACTCGGCCACTCTACCTGAACACACTTGTCAACTCTGACAAATAAGCAAGAGCTTCATGTTATTAAACTAAGAAAATGCATGAGTCTGATAGAGGTGGGATTCGAACCCACGCCTCCGAAGAGACTGGTGCCTAAAACCAGCGCCTTAGACAGCTCGGCCACTCTACCTGAACACACTTGTCAACTCAGACAAATAAGGAAGAGCTTCATGTTATTAAACTAAGAAAATGCATGAGTGTGATAAAGGTGGGATTCGAACCCACGCCTCCGAAGAGACTGGTGCCTTAAACCAGCGCCTTAGACCACTCGGCCACTCTACCTGAACACACACGTCAACTAAGACAAATAAGCAAAAGCTTCATGTTATTAAACTAACAAAATGCATGAGTCTGATAGAGGTGGGATTCGAACCCACGCCATCGAAGAGACCGGTGCCTAAAACCAGCGCCTTAAACCACTCGGCCACTCTACCTGAACACACACGTCAACTCAGACAAATAAGCAAGAGCTTCATGTTATTAAACTAACAAAATGCATGAGTCTGATAGAGGTGGGATTCGAACCCACGCCTCCGAAGAAACGGGTGCCTAAAACCAGCGCCTTAGACCACTCGGCCACTCTACCTGAACACACTTGTCAACTCAGACAAATAAGCAAGAGCTTCATGTTATTAAACTAAGAAAATGCATGAGTGTGATAGAGGTGGGATTCGAACCCACGCCTCCGAAGAGACTGGTACCTGATACCAGCGCCTTAGACCACTCGGCCACTCTACCTGGACAAACACACGTCAACTAAGACAAATAAGCAAGAGCTTCATGTTATTAAACTAACAAAATGCATGAGTCTGATAAAGGTGGGATTCGAACCCACGCCTCCGAAGAGACTGGTGCCTAAAACCAGCGCCTTAGACCACTCGGCCACTCTACCTTAACACACTTGTCAACTCAGACAAATAAGCAAGAGCTTCATGTTATTAAACTAAGAAAATGCATGAGTCTGATAGAGGTGGGATTCGAACCCACGCCTCCGAAGAGACTGGTACCTGAAACCAGCGCCTTAGACCACTCGGCCACTCTACCTGGACAAACACTCGTCAACTAAGACAAATAAGCAAGAGCTTCATGTTATTAAACTAACAAAATGCATGAGTCTGATAGAGGTGGGATTCGAACCCACGCCTCCGAAGAGACTGGTGCCTAAAACCAGCGCCTTAGACAGCTCGGCCACTCTACCTGAAAGCAAAAGTAAACTCAGTCTATTAAGCAAAATCTTCACTTTAAAATTCTTAAAAACACAACAGACTGATAGAGGTGAGTTTCGAAACCACGCCTCCGAAGAGACTGGTACCTGAAACCGGCGCCTTAGACCACTCGTCCACTCTTCCTGGACAAACACTGGTCAACTAAGACATATAAGCAAGAGGTTCATGTTATTAAACTATGAAAATGCATGCGTCTGATAGAGGTGGGATTCGAACCCACGCCTCCGAAGAGACTGGTACCTGATACCAGCGCCTTAGACCACTCGGCCACTCTACCTGGACAAACACTCGTCAACTAAGACAAATAAGCAAGAGCTTCATGTTATTAAACTAACAAAATGCATGAGTCTGATAGAGGTGGGATTCGAACCCTCGCCTCCGAAGAGACTGGTACCTGAAACCAGCGCCTTAGACCACTCGGCCACTCAACCTGAACACACACGTCAACTCAGACAAATAAGCAAGAGCTTCATGTTATTAAACTAACAAAATGCATGAGTCTGATAGAGGTGGGATTCGAACCAACGCCTCCGAAGAGACTGGTGCCTGAAACCAGCGCCTTAGACCACTCGGCCACTCTACCTGAACACACTTGTCAACTCAGACAAATAAGCAAGAGCTTCATGTTATTAAACTAAGAAAATGCATGAGTGTGATAAAGGTGGGATTCGAACCCACGCCTCCGAAGAGACTGGTACCTGAAACCAGCGCCTTAGACCACTCGGCCACTCAACCTGAACACACACGTCAACTCAGACAAATAAGCAAGAGCTTCATGTTATTAAACTAACAAAATGCATGAGTCTGATAGAGGTGGGATACGAACCCACGCCTCCGAAGAGACTGGTGCCTAAAACCAGCGCCTTAGACCACTCGGCCACTCTACCTGAACACACTTGTCAACTCAGACAAATAAGCAAGAGCTTCATGTTATTAAACTAAGAAAATGCATGAGTGTGATAAAGGTGGGATTCGAACCCACGCCTCCGAAGAGACTGGTACCTGAAACCAGCGCCTTAGACCACTCGGCCACTCTACCTGGACAAACACTCGTCAACTAAGACAAATAAGCAAGAGCTTCATGTTATTAAACTAACAAAATGCATGAGTCTGATAGAGGTGGGATTCGAACCCACGCCTCCGAAGAAACTGGTGACTAAAACCAGCGCCTTAGACCACTCGGCCACTCTACCTGAACACACTTGTCAACTCAGACAAATAAGTAAGAGCTTCATGTTATTAAACTAAGAAAATGCATGAGTGTGATAGAGGTGGGATTCGAACCCACGCCTCCGAAGAGATTGGTACCTGATACCAGCGCCTTAGACCACTCGGCCACTGTACCTGGACAAACACTCGTCAACTAAGACAAATAAGCAAGAGCTTCATGTTATAAAACTAACAAAATGCATGAGTCTGATAAAGGTGGGATTCGAACCCACGCCTCCGAAGAGACTGGTGCCTAAAACCAGCGCCTTAGACCACTCGGCCACTCTACCTGAACACACTTGTCAACTCAGACAAATAAGCAAGAGCTTCATGTTATTAAACTAACAAAATGCATGAGTCTGATAGAGGTGGGATTCGAACCCACGCCTCCGAAGAGACTGGTGCCTAAAACCAGCGCCTTAGACAGCTCGGCCACTCTACCTGAAAGCAAAAGTAAACTCAGTCTATTAAGCAAAATCTTCACTTTAAAATTCTTAAAAACACAACAGACTGATAGAGGTGAGTTTCGAAACCACGCCTCCGAAGAGACTGGTACCTGAAACCGGCGCCTTAGACCACTCGTCCACTCTTCCTGGACAAACACTGGTCAACTAAGACAAATAAGCAAGAGGTTCATGTTATTAAACTATGAAAATGCATGCGTCTGATAGAGGTGGGATTCGAACCCACGCCTCCGAAGAGACTGGTACCTGATACCAGCGCCTTAGACCACTCGGCCACTCTACCTGGACAAACACTCGTCAACTAAGACAAATAAGCAAGAGCTTCATGTTATTAAACTAACAAAATGCATGAGTCTGATAGAGGTGGGATTCGAACCCTCGCCTCCGAAGAGACTGGTACCTGAAACCAGCGCCTTAGACCACTCGGCCACTCAACCTGAACACACACGTCAACTCAGACAAATAAGCAAGAGCTTCATGTTATTAAACTAACAAAATGCATGAGTCTGATAGAGGTGGGATTCGAACCAACGCCTCCGAAGAGACTGGTGCCTGACACCAGCGCCTTAGACCACTCGGCCACTCTACCTGAACACACTTGTCAACTCAGACAAATAAGCAAGAGCTTCATGTTATTAAACTAAGAAAATGCATGAGTGTGATAAAGGTGGGATTCGAACCCACGCCTCCGAAGAGACTGGTACCTGAAACCAGCGCCTTAGACCACTCGGCCACTCAACCTGAACGCACACGTCAACTCAGACAAATAAGCAAGAGCTTCATGTTATTAAACTAACAAAATGCATGAGTCTGATAGAGGTGGGATACGAACCCACGCCTCCGAAGAGACTGGTGCCTAAAACCAGCGCCTTAGACCACTCGGCCACTCTACCTGAACACACTTGTCAACTCAGACAAATAAGCAAGAGCTTCATGTTATTAAACTAAGAAAATGCATGAGTGTGATAAAGGTGGGATTCGAACCCACGCCTCCGAAGAGACTGGTACCTGAAACCAGCGCCTTAGACCACTCGGCCACTCTACCTGGACAAACACTCGTCAACTAAGACAAATAAGCAAGAGCTTCATGTTATTAAACTAACAAAATGCATGAGTCTGATAGAGGTGGGATTCGAACCCACGCCTCCGAAGAAACTGGTGACTAAAACCAGCGCCTTAGACCACTCGGCCACTCTACCTGAACACACTTGTCAACTCAGACAAATAAGTAAGAGCTTCATGTTATTAAACTAAGAAAATGCATGAGTGTGATAGAGGTGGGATTCGAACCCACGCCTCCGAAGAGATTGGTACCTGATACCAGCGCCTTAGACCACTCGGCCACTCTACCTGGACAAACACTCGTCAACTAAGACAAATAAGCAAGAGCTTCATGTTATAAAACTAACAAAATGCATGAGTCTGATAAAGGTGGGATTCGAACCCACGCCTCCGAAGAGACTGGTGCCTAAAACCAGCGCCTTAGACCACTCGGCCACTCTACCTGAACACACTTGTCAACTCAGACAAATAAGCAAGAGCTTCATGTTATTAAACTAAGAAAATGCATGAGTCTGATAGAGGTCGGTTTCGAACCCACGCCTCCGAAGAGACTGGTGCCTTAAACCATCGCCTTAGACCACTCGGCCCCTCTACCTGAACACACACGTCAACTCAGACAAATAAGCAAGAGCTTCATGTTATTAAACTAACAAAATGCATGAGCCTGATAGAGGTGGGATTCGAACCCACGCCTCCGAAGAGACTGGTGCCTTAAACCAGCGCCTTAGACCACTCGGCCACTCTACCTGAACACACACGTCAACTAAGACAAATAAGCAAAAGCTTCATGTTATTAAACTAACAAAATGCATGAGTCTGATAGAGGTGGGATTCGAATCCACGCCATCGAAGAGACCGGTGCCTAAAACCAGCGCCTTAGACCACTCGGCCACTCTACCTGAAAGCAAAAGTAAACTCAGTCTATTAAGCAAAATCTTCACTTTAAAATTCTTAAAAACACAACAGACTGATAGAGGTGAGTTTCGAAACCACGCCTCCGAAGAGACTGGTACCTGAAACCGGCGCCTTAGACCACTCGTCCACTCTTCCTTGACAAAACACTGGTCAACTAAGACAAATAAGCAAGAGCTTCATGTTATGAAACTATGAAAATGCATGCGTCTGATAGAGGTGGGATTCGAACCCACGCCTCCGAAGAGACTGGTACCTGATACCAGCGCCTTAGACCACTCGGCCACTCTACCTGGACAAACACTCGTCAACTAAGACAAATAAGCAAGAGCTTCATGTTATTAAACTAACAAAATGCATGAGTCTGATAGAGGTGGGATTCGAACCCACGCCTCCGAAGAGACTGGTGCCTTAAACCAGCGCCTTAGACCACTCGGCCACTCTACCTGAACACACACGTCAACTCAGACAATTAAGCAAGAGCTTCATGTTATTAAACTAAGAAAATGCATGAGTGTGATAGAGGTGGGATTCGAACCCACGCCTCCGAAGAGACTGGTACCTGATACCAGCGCCTTAGACCACTCGGCCACTCTACCTGAACACACTTGTCAACTCTGACAAATAAGCAAGAGCTTCATGTTATTAAACTTAGAAAATGCATGAGTCTGATAGAGGTGGGATTCGAACCCACGTCTCCGAAGAGGCTGGTACCTGAAACCAGCGCCTTAGACCACTCGGCCACTCTACCTGGACAAACACTCGTCAACTAAGACAAATAAGCAAGAGCTTCATGTTATTAAACTAACAAAATGCATGAGTCTGATAGAGGTGGGATTCGAACCCACGCCTCCGAAGAAACTGGTGCCTAAAACCAGCGCCTTAGACCACTCGGCCACTCTACCTGAACGCACTTGTCAACTCAGACAAATAAGCAAGAGCTTCATGTTATTAAACTAAGAAAATGCATGAGTCTGATAGAGGTGGGATTCGAACCCACGCCTCCGAAGAGACTGGTGCCTAAAACCAGCGCCTTAGACCACTCGGCCACTCTACCTGAACACACTTGTCAACTCAGACAAATAAGAAAGAGCTTCATGTTATTAAACTAAGAAAATGCATGAGTGTGATAAAGGTGGGATTCGAACCCACGCCTCCGAAGAGACTGGTACCTGAAACCAGCGCCTTAGACCACTCGGCCACTCTACCTGGACAAACACTCGTCAACTAAGACAAATAAGCAAAAGCTTCATGTTATTAAACTAACAAAATGCATGAGTCTGATAGAGGTGGGATTCGAACCCACGCCTCCGAAGAAACTGGTGCCTAAAACCAGCGCCTTAGACCACTCGGCCACTCTACCTGAACACACTTGTCAACTCAGACAAATAAGCAAGAGCTTCATGTTATTAAACTAAGAAAATGCATGAGTGTGATAGAGGTGGGATTCGAACCCATGCCTCCGAAGAGACTGGTACCTGATACCAGCGCCTTAGACCACTCGACCACTCTACCTGGACACACTTGTCAACTCTGACAAATAAGCAAGAGCTTCATGTTATTAAACTAAGAAAATGCATGAGTCTGATAGAGGTGGGATTCGAACCCACGTATCCGAAGAGACTGGTACCTGAAACCAGCGCCTTAGACCACTCGGCCACTCTACCTGAACACACTTGTCAACTCAGACAAATAAGCAAGAGCTTCATGTTATTAAACTAAGAAAATGCATGAGTCTGATAGAGGTGGGATTCGAACCCACGCCTCCGAAGAGACTGGTGCCTTAAACCAGCGCCTTAGACCACTCGGCCACTCTACCTGAACACACTTGTCAACTCTGACAAATAAGCAAGAGCTTCATGTTATTAAACTAAGAAAATGCATGAGTCTGATAGAGGTGGGATTCGAACCCACGCCTCCGAAGAGACTGGTACCTGAAACCAGCGCCTTAGACCACTCGGCCACTCTACCTGGACAAACACTCGTCAAGTAAGACAAATAAGCAAGAGCTTCATGTTATTAAACTAACAAAATGCATGAGTCTGATAGAGGTGGGATTCGAACCCACGCCTCCGAAGAAACTGGTGCCTAAAACCAGCGCCTTAGACCACTCGGCCACTCTACCTTAACACACTTGTCAACTCAGACAAATAAGCAAGAGCTTCATGTTATTAAACTAAGAAAATGCATGAGTCTGATAGAGGTGGGTTTCGAACCCACGCCTCCGAAGAGACTGGTGCCTTAAACCAGCGCCTTAGACCACTCGGCCACTCTACCTGAACACACACGTCAACTCAGACAAATAAGCAAGAGCTTCATGTTATTAAACTAAGAAAATGCATGAGTGTTATAGAGGTGGGATTCGAACCCACGCCTCCGAAGAGACTGGTACCTGATACCAGCGCCTTAGACCACTCGGCCACTCTACCTGAACACACTTGTCAACTCTGACAAATAAGCAAGAGCTTCATGTTATAAAACTAAGAAAATGCATGAGTCTGATAGAGGTGGGATTCGAACCCACGCCTCCGAAGAGACTGGTACCTGAAACCAGCGCCTTAGACCACTCGGCCACTCTACCTGGACAAACACTCGTCAACTAAAACAAATAAGCAAGAGCTTCATGTTATTAAACTAACAAAATGCATGAGTCTGATAGAGGTGGGATTCGAACCCACGCCTCCGAAGAAACTGGTGCCTAAAACCAGCGCCTTAGACCACTCGGCCACTCTACCTTAACACACTTGTCAACTCAGACAAATAAGCAAGAGCTTCATGTTATTAAACTAAGAAAATGCATGAGTCTGATAGAGGTGGGTTTCGAACCCACGCCTCCGAAGAGACTGGTGCCTTAAACCAGCGCCTTAGACCACTCGGCCACTCTACCTAAACACACACGTCAACTCAGACAAATAAGCAAGAGCTTCATGTTATTAAACTAACAAAATGCATGAGTCTGATGGAGGTGGGATTCGAACCCACGCCTCCGAAGAGACTGGTGCCTTAAACCAGCGCCTTAGACCACTCGGCCACTCTACCTGAACACACACGTCAACTCAGACAAATAAGCAAGAGCTTCATGTTATTAAACTAACAAAATGCATGAGTCTGATAGAGGTGGGATTCGAACCCACGCCTCCGAAGAGACTGGTGCCTAAAACCAGCGCCTTAGACCACTCGGCCACTCTACCTGAACACACTTGTCAACTCAGACAAATAAGCAAGAGCTTCATGTTATTAAACTAAGAAAATGCATGAGTATGATAGAGGTGGGATTCGAACCCACGCCTCCGAAGAGACTGGTACCTGAAACCAGCGCCTTAGACCACTCGGCCACTCTACCTGGACAAACACTCGTCAACTAAGACAAATATGCAAGAGCTTCATGTTATTAAACTAAGAAAATGCATGAGTGTGATAGAGGTGGGATTCGAACCCACGCCTCCGAAGAGACTGGTACCTGATACCAGCGCCATAGACCACTCGGCCACTCTACCTGGACAAACACTCGTCAACTAAGACAAATAAGCAAGAGCTTCATGTTATTAAACTAACAAAATGCATGAGTCTGATAGAGGTGGGATTCGAACCCACGCCTCCGAAGAAACTGGTGCCTAAAACCAGCGCCTTAGACCACTCGGCCACTCTACCTTAACACACTTGTCAACTCAGACAAATAAGCAAGAGCTCCATGTTATTAAACTAAGAAAATGCATGAGTCTGATAGAGGTGGGTTTCGAACCCACGCCTCCGAAGAGACTGGTGCCTTAAACCAGCGCCTTAGTCCACTCGGCCACTCTACCTGAACACACACGTCAACTCAGACAAATAAGCAAGAGCTTCATGTTATTAAACTAACAAAATGCATGAGTCTGATAGAGGTGGGATTCGAACCCACGCCTCCGAAGAGACTGGTGCCATAAACCAGCGCCTTAGACCACACGGCCACTCTAAATGAACAGACTTTCCAACTCAGACAAATAAGAAAGAGCTTCATGTTATTAAACTAAGATAATGCATGACTCTGATAGAGGTGGGATTCGAACCCACGCCTCCGAAGAGACTGGTGCCTTAAACCAGCGTCTCAGACCACTCTGCCACTCTACGTGAACACACTTTTCAACTTAGACAAATAAGCAAGAGCTTCATGTTATTAAACTAAGAAAATGCATGAGTCTGACAGAGGTGGGATTCGAACCCACGCCTCCGAAGAGACTGGTGCCTTAAACCAGCGCCTTAGACCACTCGGCCACTCTACCTGAACACACTTGTCAACTCAGACAAATAAGCAAGAGCTTCATGTTATTAAACTAAGAAAATGCATGAGTCTGATAGAGGTGGGTTTCGAACCCACGCCTCCGAAGAGACTGGTGCCTTAAACCAGCGCCTTAGACCACTCGGCCACTCTACCTGAACACACACGTCTTTTCAGACAAATAAGCAAGAGCTTCATGTTATTAAACTATCAAAACGCATGAGTCTGATAGAGGTGGGATTCGAACCCACGCCTCCGAAGAGACTGGTGCCTAAAACCAGCGCCTTAGACCACTCGGCCACTCTACCTGAACACACACGTCAACTCAGACAAATAAGCAAGAGCTTCATGTTATTAAACTAACAAAATGCATGAGTCTGATAGAGGTGGGATTCGAACCCACGCCTCCGAAGAGACTGGTACCTGATACCAGCGCCTTAGACCACTCGGCCACTCTACCTGGACAAACACTCGTCAACTAAGACAAATAAGCAAGAGCTTCATGTTATTAAACTAACAAAATGCATGAGTCTGATAAAGGTGGGATTCGAACCCACGCCTCCGAAGAGACTGGTGCCTAAAACCAGCGCCTTAGACCACTCGGCCACTCTACCTGAACACACTTGTCAACTCAGACAAATAAGCAAGAGCTTCATGTTATTAAACTAAGAAAATGCATGAGTCTGATAGAGGTGGGATTCGAACCCACGCCTCCGAAGAGACTGGTGCTTTAAACCAGCGCCTTAGACCACTCGGCCACTCTACCTGAACACACTTGTCAACTCTGACAAATAAGCAAGAGCTTCATGGTATTAAACTAAGAAAATGCATGAGTCTGATAGAGGTGGGATTCGAACCCACGCCTCCGAAGAGACTGGTACCTGAAACCAGCGCCTTAGACCACTCGGCCACTCTACCTGGACAAACACTCGTCAACTAAGACAAATAAGCAAGAGCTTCATGTTATTAAACTAACAAAATGCATGAGTCTGATAGAGGTGGGATTCGAACCCACGCCTCCGAAGAAACTGGTGCCTAAAACCAGCGCCTTAGACCACTTGGCCACTCTATCTTAACACACTTGTCAACTCAGACAAATAAGCAAGAGCTTCATGTTATTAAACTAAGAAAATGCATGAGTCTGATAGAGGTGGGTTTCGAACCCACGCCTCCGAAGAGACTGGTGCCTTAAACCAGCGCCTTAGACCACTCGGCCACTCTACCTGAACACACACGTCAACTAAGACAAATAAGCAAAAGCTTCATGTTATTAAACTAACAAAATGCATGAGTCTGATAGAGGTGGGATTCGAATCCACGCCATCGAAGAGACCGGTGCCTAAAACCAGCGCCTTAGACCACTCGGCCACTCTACCTGAAAGCAAAAGTAAACTCAGTCTATTAAGCAAAATCTTCACTTTAAAATTCTTAAAAACACAACAGACTGATAGAGGTGAGTTTCGAAACCACGCCTCCGAAGAGACT
Organism: Phalangium opilio; assembly: GCF_054372755.1. Classification (NCBI taxonomy): domain Eukaryota; kingdom Metazoa; phylum Arthropoda; class Arachnida; order Opiliones; family Phalangiidae; genus Phalangium; species Phalangium opilio. The sequence continues at coordinate 2,863,487 of NW_028324158.1, read as the reverse complement.
GGTACCTGAAACCGGAGCCTTAGACCACTCGTCCACTCTTCCTTGACAAAACACTGGTCAACTAAGACAAATAAGCAAGAGCTTCATGTTATGAAACTATGAAAATGCATGCGTCTGATAGAGGTGGGATTCGAACCCACGCCTCCGAAGAGACTGGTACCTGATACCAGCGCCTTAGACCACTCGGCCACTCTACCTGGACAAACACTCGTCAACTAAGACAAATAAGCAAGAGCTTCATGTTATTAAACTAACAAAATGCATGAGTCTGATAGAGGTGGGATTCGAACCCACGCCTCCGAAGAGACTGGTGCCTTAAACCAGCGCCTTAGACCACTCGGCCACTCTACCTGAACACACACGTCAACTCAGACAATTAAGCAAGAGCTTCATGTTATTAAACTAAGAAAATGCATGAGTGTGATAGAGGTGGGATTCGAACCCACGCCTCCGAAGAGACTGGTACCTGATACCAGCGCCTTAGACCACTCGGCCACTCTACCTGAACACACTTGTCAACTCTGACAAATAAGCAAGAGCTTCATGTTATTAAACTTAGAAAATGCATGAGTCTGATAGAGGTGGGATTCGAACCCACGTCTCCGAAGAGGCTGGTACCTGAAACCAGCGCCTTAGACCACTCGGCCACTCTACCTGGACAAACACTCGTCAACTAAGACAAATAAGCAAGAGCTTCATGTTATTAAACTAACAAAATGCATGAGTCTGATAGAGGTGGGATTCGAACCCACGCCTCCGAAGAAACTGGTGCCTAAAACCAGCGCCTTAGACCACTCGGCCACTCTACCTGAACGCACTTGTCAACTCAGACAAATAAGCAAGAGCTTCATGTTATTAAACTAAGAAAATGCATGAGTCTGATAGAGGTGGGATTCGAACCCACGCCTCCGAAGAGACTGGTGCCTAAAACCAGCGCCTTAGACCACTCGGCCACTCTACCTGAACACACTTGTCAACTCAGACAAATAAGAAAGAGCTTCATGTTATTAAACTAAGAAAATGCATGAGTGTGATAAAGGTGGGATTCGAACCCACGCCTCCGAAGAGACTGGTACCTGAAACCAGCGCCTTAGACCACTCGGCCACTCTACCTGGACAAACACTCGTCAACTAAGACAAATAAGCAAAAGCTTCATGTTATTAAACTAACAAAATGCATGAGTCTGATAGAGGTGGGATTCGAACCCACGCCTCCGAAGAAACTGGTGCCTAAAACCAGCGCCTTAGACCACTCGGCCACTCTACCTGAACACACTTGTCAACTCAGACAAATAAGCAAGAGCTTCATGTTATTAAACTAAGAAAATGCATGAGTGTGATAGAGGTGGGATTCGAACCCACGCCTCCGAAGAGACTGGTACCTGATACCAGCGCCTTAGACCACTCGACCACTCTACCTGAACACACTTGTCAACTCTGACAAATAAGCAAGAGCTTCATGTTATTAAACTAAGAAAATGCATGAGTCTGATAGAGGTGGGATTCGAACCCACGTATCCGAAGAGACTGGTACCTGAAACCAGCGCCTTAGACCACTCGGCCACTCTACCTGAACACACTTGTCAACTCAGACAAATAAGCAAGAGCTTCATGTTATTAAACTAAGAAAATGCATGAGTCTGATAGAGGTGGGATTCGAACCCACGCCTCCGAAGAGACTGGTGCCTTAAACCAGCGCCTTAGACCACTCGGCCACTCTACCTGAACACACTTGTCAACTCTGACAAATAAGCAAGAGCTTCATGTTATTAAACTAAGAAAATGCATGAGTCTGATAGAGGTGGGATTCGAACCCACGCCTCCGAAGAGACTGGTACCTGAAACCAGCGCCTTAGACCACTCGGCCACTCTACCTGAACACACACGTCAACTCAGACAATTAAGCAAGAGCTTCATGTTATTAAACTAAGAAAATGCATGAGTGTGATAGAGGTGGGATTCGAACCCACGCCTCCGAAGAGACTGGTACCTGATACCAGCGCCTTAGACCACTCGGCCACTCTACCTGAACACACTTGTCAACTCTGACAAATAAGCAAGAGCTTCATGTTATTAAACTTAGAAAATGCATGAGTCTGATAGAGGTGGGATTCGAACCCACGTCTCCGAAGAGGCTGGTACCTGAAACCAGCGCCTTAGACCACTCGGCCACTCTACCTGGACAAACACTCGTCAACTAAGACAAATAAGCAAGAGCTTCATGTTATTAAACTAACAAAATGCATGAGTCTGATAGAGGTGGGATTCGAACCCACGCCTCCGAAGAAACTGGTGCCTAAAACCAGCGCCTTAGACCACTCGGCCACTCTACCTGAACGCACTTGTCAACTCAGACAAATAAGCAAGAGCTTCATGTTATTAAACTAAGAAAATGCATGAGTCTGATAGAGGTGGGATTCGAACCCACGCCTCCGAAGAGACTGGTGCCTAAAACCAGCGCCTTAGACCACTCGGCCACTCTACCTGAACACACTTGTCAACTCAGACAAATAAGAAAGAGCTTCATGTTATTAAACTAAGAAAATGCATGAGTGTGATAAAGGTGGGATTCGAACCCACGCCTCCGAAGAGACTGGTACCTGAAACCAGCGCCTTAGACCACTCGGCCACTCTACCTGGACAAACACTCGTCAACTAAGACAAATAAGCAAAAGCTTCATGTTATTAAACTAACAAAATGCATGAGTCTGATAGAGGTGGGATTCGAACCCACGCCTCCGAAGAAACTGGTGCCTAAAACCAGCGCCTTAGACCACTCGGCCACTCTACCTGAACACACTTGTCAACTCAGACAAATAAGCAAGAGCTTCATGTTATTAAACTAAGAAAATGCATGAGTGTGATAGAGGTGGGATTCGAACCCACGCCTCCGAAGAGACTGGTACCTGATACCAGCGCCTTAGACCACTCGACCACTCTACCTGAACACACTTGTCAACTCTGACAAATAAGCAAGAGCTTCATGTTATTAAACTAAGAAAATGCATGAGTCTGATAGAGGTGGGATTCGAACCCACGTATCCGAAGAGACTGGTACCTGAAACCAGCGCCTTAGACCACTCGGCCACTCTACCTGAACACACTTGTCAACTCAGACAAATAAGCAAGAGCTTCATGTTATTAAACTAAGAAAATGCATGAGTCTGATAGAGGTGGGATTCGAACCCACGCCTCCGAAGAGACTGGTGCCTTAAACCAGCGCCTTAGACCACTCGGCCACTCTACCTGAACACACTTGTCAACTCTGACAAATAAGCAAGAGCTTCATGTTATTAAACTAAGAAAATGCATGAGTCTGATAGAGGTGGGATTCGAACCCACGCCTCCGAAGAGACTGGTACCTGAAACCAGCGCCTTAGACCACTCGGCCACTCTACCTGGACAAACACTCGTCAAGTAAGACAAATAAGCAAGAGCTTCATGTTATTAAACTAACAAAATGCATGAGTCTGATAGAGGTGGGATTCGAACCCACGCCTCCGAAGAAACTGGTGCCTAAAACCAGCGCCTTAGACCACTCGGCCACTCTACCTTAACACACTTGTCAACTCAGACAAATAAGCAAGAGCTTCATGTTATTAAACTAAGAAAATGCATGAGTCTGATAGAGGTGGGTTTCGAACCCACGCCTCCGAAGAGACTGGTGCCTTAAACCAGCGCCTTAGACCACTCGGCCACTCTACCTGAACACACACGTCAACTCAGACAAATAAGCAAGAGCTTCATGTTATTAAACTAAGAAAATGCATGAGTGTTATAGAGGTGGGATTCGAACCCACGCCTCCGAAGAGACTGGTACCTGATACCAGCGCCTTAGACCACTCGGCCACTCTACCTGAACACACTTGTCAACTCTGACAAATAAGCAAGAGCTTCATGTTATAAAACTAAGAAAATGCATGAGTCTGATAGAGGTGGGATTCGAACCCACGCCTCCGAAGAGACTGGTACCTGAAACCAGCGCCTTAGACCACTCGGCCACTCTACCTGGACAAACACTCGTCAACTAAAACAAATAAGCAAGAGCTTCATGTTATTAAACTAACAAAATGCATGAGTCTGATAGAGGTGGGATTCGAACCCACGCCTCCGAAGAAACTGGTGCCTAAAACCAGCGCCTTAGACCACTCGGCCACTCTACCTTAACACACTTGTCAACTCAGACAAATAAGCAAGAGCTTCATGTTATTAAACTAAGAAAATGCATGAGTCTGATAGAGGTGGGTTTCGAACCCACGCCTCCGAAGAGACTGGTGCCTTAAACCAGCGCCTTAGACCACTCGGCCACTCTACCTAAACACACACGTCAACTCAGACAAATAAGCAAGAGCTTCATGTTATTAAACTAACAAAATGCATGAGTCTGATGGAGGTGGGATTCGAACCCACGCCTCCGAAGAGACTGGTGCCTTAAACCAGCGCCTTAGACCACTCGGCCACTCTACCTGAACACACACGTCAACTCAGACAAATAAGCAAGAGCTTCATGTTATTAAACTAACAAAATGCATGAGTCTGATAGAGGTGGGATTCGAACCCACGCCTCCGAAGAGACTGGTGCCTAAAACCAGCGCCTTAGACCACTCGGCCACTCTACCTGAACACACTTGTCAACTCAGACAAATAAGCAAGAGCTTCATGTTATTAAACTAAGAAAATGCATGAGTATGATAGAGGTGGGATTCGAACCCACGCCTCCGAAGAGACTGGTACCTGAAACCAGCGCCTTAGACCACTCGGCCACTCTACCTGGACAAACACTCGTCAACTAAGACAAATATGCAAGAGCTTCATGTTATTAAACTAAGAAAATGCATGAGTGTGATAGAGGTGGGATTCGAACCCACGCCTCCGAAGAGACTGGTACCTGATACCAGCGCCATAGACCACTCGGCCACTCTACCTGGACAAACACTCGTCAACTAAGACAAATAAGCAAGAGCTTCATGTTATTAAACTAACAAAATGCATGAGTCTGATAGAGGTGGGATTCGAACCCACGCCTCCGAAGAAACTGGTGCCTAAAACCAGCGCCTTAGACCACTCGGCCACTCTACCTTAACACACTTGTCAACTCAGACAAATAAGCAAGAGCTCCATGTTATTAAACTAAGAAAATGCATGAGTCTGATAGAGGTGGGTTTCGAACCCACGCCTCCGAAGAGACTGGTGCCTTAAACCAGCGCCTTAGACCACTCGGCCACTCTACCTGAACACACACGTCAACTCAGACAAATAAGCAAGAGCTTCATGTTATTAAACTAACAAAATGCATGAGTCTGATAGAGGTGGGATTCGAACCCACGCCTCCGAAGAGACTGGTGCCATAAACCAGCGCCTTAGACCACACGGCCACTCTAAATGAACAGACTTTCCAACTCAGACAAATAAGAAAGAGCTTCATGTTATTAAACTAAGATAATGCATGACTCTGATAGAGGTGGGATTCGAACCCACGCCTCCGAAGAGACTGGTGCCTTAAACCAGCGTCTCAGACCACTCTGCCACTCTACGTGAACACACTTTTCAACTTAGACAAATAAGCAAGAGCTTCATGTTATTAAACTAAGAAAATGCATGAGTCTGACAGAGGTGGGATTCGAACCCACGCCTCCGAAGAGACTGGTGCCTTAAACCAGCGCCTTAGACCACTCGGCCACTCTACCTGAACACACTTGTCAACTCAGACAAATAAGCAAGAGCTTCATGTTATTAAACTAAGAAAATGCATGAGTCTGATAGAGGTGGGTTTCGAACCCACGCCTCCGAAGAGACTGGTGCCTTAAACCAGCGCCTTAGACCACTCGGCCACTCTACCTGAACACACACGTCTTTTCAGACAAATAAGCAAGAGCTTCATGTTATTAAACTATCAAAACGCATGAGTCTGATAGAGGTGGGATTCGAACCCACGCCTCCGAAGAGACTGGTGCCTAAAACCAGCGCCTTAGACCACTCGGCCACTCTACCTGAACACACACGTCAACTCAGACAAATAAGCAAGAGCTTCATGTTATTAAACTAACAAAATGCATGAGTCTGATAGAGGTGGGATTCGAACCCACGCCTCCGAAGAGACTGGTACCTGATACCAGCGCCTTAGACCACTCGGCCACTCTACCTGGACAAACACTCGTCAACTAAGACAAATAAGCAAGAGCTTCATGTTATTAAACTAACAAAATGCATGAGTCTGATAAAGGTGGGATTCGAACCCACGCCTCCGAAGAGACTGGTGCCTAAAACCAGCGCCTTAGACCACTCGGCCACTCTACCTGAACACACTTGTCAACTCAGACAAATAAGCAAGAGCTTCATGTTATTAAACTAAGAAAATGCATGAGTCTGATAGAGGTGGGATTCGAACCCACGCCTCCGAAGAGACTGGTGCTTTAAACCAGCGCCTTAGACCACTCGGCCACTCTACCTGAACACACTTGTCAACTCTGACAAATAAGCAAGAGCTTCATGGTATTAAACTAAGAAAATGCATGAGTCTGATAGAGGTGGGATTCGAACCCACGCCTCCGAAGAGACTGGTACCTGAAACCAGCGCCTTAGACCACTCGGCCACTCTACCTGGACAAACACTCGTCAACTAAGACAAATAAGCAAGAGCTTCATGTTATTAAACTAACAAAATGCATGAGTCTGATAGAGGTGGGATTCGAACCCACGCCTCCGAAGAAACTGGTGCCTAAAACCAGCGCCTTAGACCACTTGGCCACTCTATCTTAACACACTTGTCAACTCAGACAAATAAGCAAGAGCTTCATGTTATTAAACTAAGAAAATGCATGAGTCTGATAGAGGTGGGTTTCGAACCCACGCCTCCGAAGAGACTGGTGCCTTAAACCAGCGCCTTAGACCACTCGGCCACTCTACCTGAACACACACGTCAACTCAGACAAATAAGCAAGAGCTTCATGTTATTAAACTAACAAAATGCATGAGTCTGATAGAGGTGGGATTCGAACCCACGCCTCCGAAGAGACTGGTGCCTTAAACCAGCGCCTTAGACCACTCGGCCACTCTACCTGAACACACACGTCAACTCAGACAAATAAGCAAGAGCTTCATGTTATTAAACTAACAAAATGCATGAGTCTGAGAGAGGTGGGATTCGAACCCACGCCTCCGAAGAGACTGGTGCCTAAAACCAGCGCCTTAGACCACTCGGCCACTCTACCTGAACACACTTGTCAACTCAGACAAATAAGCAAGAGCTTCATGTTATTAAACTAAGAAAATGCATGAGTATGATAGAGGTGGGATTCGAACCCACGCCTCCGAAGAGACTGGTACCTGAAACCAGCGCCTTAGACCACTCGGCCACTCTACCTGGACAAACACTCGTCAACTAAGACAAATAAGCAAGAGCTTCATGTTATTAAACTAACAAAATGCATGAGTCTGATAGAGGTGGGATTCGAACCCACGCCTCCGAAGAAACTGGTTCCTAAAACCAGCGCCTTAGACCACTCGGCCACTCTACCTTAACACACTTGTCAACTCAGACAAATAAGCAAGAGCTTCATGTTATTAAACTAAGAAAATGCATGAGTCTGATAGAGGTGGGTTTCGAACCCACGCCTCCGAAGAGACTGGTGCCTTAAACCAGCGCCTTAGACCACTCGGCCACTCTACCTGAACACACACGTCAACTCAGACAAATAAGCAAGAGCTTCATGTTATTAAACTAACAAAATGCATGAGTCTGATAGAGGTGGGATTCGAACCCACGCCTCCGAAGAGACTGGTGCCTTAAACCAGCGCCTTAGACCACACGGCCACTCTAAATGAACACACTTTTCAACTCAGACAAATAAGCAAGAGCTTCATGTTATTAAGCTAAGATAATGCATGACTCTGATAGAGGTGGGATTCGAACCCACGCCTCCGAAGAGACTGGTGCCTTAAACCAGCGCCTCAGACCACTCGGCCACTCTACCTGAACACACTTTTCAACTCAGACAAATAAGCAAGAGCTTCATGTTATTAAACTAAGAAAATGCATGAGTCTGATAGAGGTGGGATTCTAACCCACGCCTCCGAAGAGACTGGTGCCTTAAACCAGCGCCTTAGACCACTCGGCCACTCTACCTGAATACACTTGTCAACTCAGACAAATAAGCAAGAGCTTCATGTTATTAAACTAAGAAAATGCATGAGTCTGATAGAGGTGGGTTTCGAACCCACGCCTCCGAAGAGACTGGTGCCTAAAACCAGCGCCTTAGACCACTCGGCCACTCTACCTGAACACACACGTCAACTCAGACAAATAAGCAAGAGCTTCATGTTATTAAACTAACAAAATGCATGAGTCTGATAGAGGTGGGATTCGAACCCACGCCTCCGAAGAGACTGGTGCCTAAAACCAGCACCTTAGACCACTCGGCCACTCTACCTGAACACACACGTCTTTTCAGACAAATAAGCAAGAGCTTCATGTTATTAAACTAACAAAATGCATGAGTCTGATAGAGGTGGGATTCGAACCCACGCCTCCGAAGAGACTGGTGCCTAAAACCAGCGCCTTAGACCACTCGGCCACTCTACCTGAACACACACGTCAACTCAGACAAATAAGCAAGAGCTTCATGTTATTAAACTAACAAAATGCATGAGTCTGATAGAGGTGGGATTCGAACCCACGCCTCCGAAGAGACTGGTGCCTAAAACCAGCGCCTTAGACCACTCGGCCACTCTACCTGAACACACTTGTCAACTCAGACAAATAAGCAAGAGCTTCATGTTATTAAACTAAGAAAATGCATGAGTCTGATAGAGGTGGGATTCGAACCCACGCCTCCGAAGAGACTGGTACCTGAAACCAGCGCCTTAGACCACTCGGCCACTCTACCTGGACAAACACTCGTCAACTAAGACAAATAAGCAAGAGCTTCATGTTATTAAACTAACAAAATGCATGAGTCTGATAGACGTGGGATTCGAACCCACGCCTCCGAAGAAACTGGTGCCTAAAACCAGCGCCTTAGACCACTCGGCCACTCTACCTTAACACACTTGTCAACTCAGACAAATAAGCAAGAGCTTCATGTTATTAAACTAAGAAAATGCATGAGTCTGATAGAGGTGGGTTTCGAACCCACGCCTCCGAAGAGACTGGTGCCTTAAACCAGCGCCTTAGACCACTCGGCCACTCTACCTGAACACACACGTCAACTCAGACAAATAAGCAAGAGCTTCATGTTATTAAACTAACAAAATGCATGAGTCTGATAGAGGTGGGATTCGAACCCACGCCTCCGAAGAGACTGGTGCCTTAAACCAGCGCCTTAGACCACACGGCCACTCTAAATGAACACACTTTTCAACTCAGACAAATAAGCAAGAGCTTCATGTTATTAAGCTAAGATAATGCATGACTCTGATAGAGGTGGGATTCGAACCCACGCCTCCGAAGAGACTGGTGCCTTAAACCAGCGCCTCAGACCACTCGGCCACTCTACCTGAACACACTTTTCAACTCAGACAAATAAGCAAGAGCTTCATGTTATTAAACTAAGAAAATGCATGAGTCTGATAGAGGTGGGATTCGAACCCACGCCTCCGAAGAGACTGGTGCCTTAAACCAGCGCCTTAGACCACTCGGCCACTCTACCTGAATACACTTGTCAACTCAGACAAATAAGCAAGAGCTTCATGTTATTAAACTAAGAAAATGCATGAGTCTGATAGAGGTGGGTTTCGAACCCACGCCTCCGAAGAGACTGGTGCCTAAAACCAGCGCCTTAGACCACTCGGCCACTCTACCTGAACACACACGTCAACTCAGACAAATAAGCAAGAGCTTCATGTTATTAAACTAACAAAATGCATGAGTCTGATAGAGGTGGGATTCGAACCCACGCCTCCGAAGAGACTGGTGCCTAAAACCAGCACCTTAGACCACTCGGCCACTCTACCTGAACACACACGTCTTTTCAGACAAATAAGCAAGAGCTTCATGTTATTAAACTAACAAAATGCATGAGTCTGATAGAGGTGGGATTCGAACCCACGCCTCCGAAGAGACTGGTGCCTAAAACCAGCGCCTTAGACCACTCGGCCACTCTACCTGAACACACACGTCAACTCAGACAAATAAGCAAGAGCTTCATGTTATTAAACTAACAAAATGCATGAGTCTGATAGAGGTGGGATTCGAACCCACGCCTCCGAAGAGACTGGTGCCTAAAACCAGCGCCTTAGACCACTCGGCCACTCTACCTGAACACACTTGTCAACTCAGACAAATAAGCAAGAGCTTCATGTTATTAAACTAAGAAAATGCATGAGTCTGATAGAGGTGGGATTCGAACCCACGCCTCCGAAGAGACTGGTGCCTTAAACCAGCGCCTTAGACCACACGGCCACTCTAAATGAATACACTTTTCACCTCAGACAAATAAGCAAGAGCTTCATGTTATTAAACTAAGATAATGCATGACTCTGATAGAGGTGGGATTCGAACCCACGCCTCCGAAGAGACTGGTGCCTAAAACCAGCGCCTTAGACCACTCGGCCACTCTACCTTAACACACTTGTCAACTCAGACAAATAAGCAAGAGCTTCATGTTATTAAACTAAGAAAATGCATGAGTCTGATAGAGGTGGGTTTCGAACCCACGCCTCCGAAGAGACTGGTGCCTTAAACCAGCGCCTTAGACCACTCGGCCACTCTACCTGAACACACATGTCAACTCAGACAAATAAGCAAGAGCTTCATGTTATTAAACTAACAAAATGCATGAGTCTGATAGAGGTGGGATTCGAACCCACGCCCTTGAAGAGACTGGTGCCTTAAACCAGCGCCTTAGACCACACGGCCACTCTAAATGAACACACTTTTCAACTCAGACAAATAAGCAAGAGCTTCATGTTATTAAGCTAAGATAATGCATGACTCTGATAGAGGTGGGATTCGAACCCACGCCTCCGAAGAGACTGGTGCCTTAAACCAGCGCCTCAGACCACTCGGCCACTCTACCTGAACACACTTTTCAACTCAGACAAATAAGCAAGAGCTTCATGTTATTAAACTAAGAAAATGCATGAGTCTGATAGAGGTGGGATTCGAACCCACGCCTCCGAAGAGACTGGTGCCTTAAACCAGCGCCTTAGACCACTCGGCCACTCTACCTGAATACACTTGTCAACTCAGACAAATAAGCAAGAGCTTCATGTTATTAAACTAAGAAAATGCATGAGTCTGATAGAGGTGGGTTTCGAACCCACGCCTCCGAAGAGACTGGTGCCTAAAACCAGCGCCTTAGACCACTCGGCCACTCTACCTGAACACACACGTCTTTTCAGACAAATAAGCAAGAGCTTCATGTTATTAAACTAACAAAATGCATGAGTCTGATAGAGGTGGGATTCGAACCCACGCCTCCGAAGAGACTGGTGCCTAAAACCAGCGCCTTAGACCACTCGGCCACTCTACCTGAACACACACGTCAAATCAGACAAATAAGCAAGAGCTTCATGTTATTAAACTAACAAAATGCATGAGTCTGATAGAGGTGGGATTCGAACCCACGCCTCCGAAGAAACTGGTGCCTAAAACCAGCGCCTTAGACCACTCGGCCACTCTACCTTAACACACTTGTCAACTCAGACAAATAAGCAAGAGCTTCATGTTATTAAACTAAGAAAATGCATGAGTCTGATAGAGGTGAGTTTCGAACCCACGCCTCCGAAGAGACTGGTACCTGAAACCAGCGCCTTAGACCACTCGGCCACTCTACCTGAACACACACGTCAACTCAGACAAATAAGCAAGAGCTTCATGTTATTAAACTAACAAAATGCATGAGTCTGATAGAGGTGGGATTCGAACCCACGCCTCCGAAGAGACTGGTGCCTAAAACCAGCGCCTTAGACCACTCGGCCACTCTACCTGAACACACTTGTCAACTCAGACAAATAAGCAAGAGCTTCATGTTATTAAACTAAGAAAATGCATGAGTCTGATAGAGGTGGGATTCGAACCCACGCCTCCGAAGAGACTGGTGCCTTAAACCAGCGCCTTAGACCACACGGCCACTCTAAATGAATACACTTTTCACCTCAGACAAATAAGCAAGAGCTTCATGTTATTAAACTAAGATAATGCATGACTCTGATAGAGGTGGGATTCGAACCCACGCCTCCGAAGAGACTGGTGCCTAAAACCAGCGCCTTAGACCACTCGGCCACTCTACCTTAACACACTTGTCAACTCAGACAAATAAGCAAGAGCTTCATGTTATTAAACTAAGAAAATGCATGAGTCTGATAGAGGTGGGTTTCGAACCCACGCCTCCGAAGAGACTGGTGCCTTAAACCAGCGCCTTAGACCACTCGGCCACTCTACCTGAACACACATGTCAACTCAGACAAATAAGCAAGAGCTTCATGTTATTAAACTAACAAAATGCATGAGTCTGATAGAGGTGGGATTCGAACCCACGCCCTTGAAGAGACTGGTGCCTTAAACCAGCGCCTTAGACCACACGGCCACTCTAAATGAACACACTTTTCAACTCAGACAAATAAGCAAGAGCTTCATGTTATTAAGCTAAGATAATGCATGACTCTGATAGAGGTGGGATTCGAACCCACGCCTCCGAAGAGACTGGTGCCTTAAACCAGCGCCTCAGACCACTCGGCCACTCTACCTGAACACACTTTTCAACTCAGACAAATAAGCAAGAGCTTCATGTTATTAAACTAAGAAAATGCATGAGTCTGATAGAGGTGGGATTCGAACCCACGCCTCCGAAGAGACTGGTGCCTTAAACCAGCGCCTTAGACCACTCGGCCACTCTACCTGAATACACTTGTCAACTCAGACAAATAAGCAAGAGCTTCATGTTATTAAACTAAGAAAATGCATGAGTCTGATAGAGGTGGGTTTCGAACCCACGCCTCCGAAGAGACTGGTGCCTAAAACCAGCGCCTTAGACCACTCGGCCACTCTACCTGAACACACACGTCAACTCAGACAAATAAGCAAGAGCTTCATGTTATTAAACTAACAAAATGCATGAGTCTGATAGAGGTGGGATTCGAACCCACGCCTCCGAAGAGACTGGTGCCTAAAACCAGCACCTTAGACCACTCGGCCACTCTACCTGAACACACACGTCTTTTCAGACAAATAAGCAAGAGCTTCATGTTATTAAACTAACAAAATGCATGAGTCTGATAGAGGTGGGATTCGAACCCACGCCTCCGAAGAGACTGGTGCCTAAAACCAGCGCCTTAGACCACTCGGCCACTCTACCTGAACACACACGTCAAATCAGACAAATAAGCAAGAGCTTCATGTTATTAAACTAACAAAATGCATGAGTCTGATAGAGGTGGGATTCGAACCCACGCCTCCGAAGAAACTGGTGCCTAAAACCAGCGCCTTAGACCACTCGGCCACTCTACCTTAACACACTTGTCAACTCAGACAAATAAGCAAGAGCTTCATGTTATTAAACTAAGAAAATGCATGAGTCTGATAGAGGTGGGTTTCGAACCCACGCCTCCGAAGAGACTGGTGCCTTAAACCAGCGCCTTAGACCACTCGGCCACTCTACCTGAACACATACGTCAACTCAGACAAATAAGCAAGAGCTTCATGTTATTAAACTAACAAAATGCATGAGTCTGATAGAGGTGGGATTCGAACCCACGCCTCCGAAGAGACTGGTGCCTTAAACCAGCGCCTTAGACCACACGGCCACTCTAAATGAACACACTTTTCAACTCAGACAAATAAGCAAGAGCTTCATGTTATTAAGCTAAGATAATGCATGACTCTGATAGAGGTGGGATTCGAACCCACGCCTCCGAAGAGACTGGTGCCTTAAACCAGCGCCTCAGACCACTCGGCCACTCTACCTGAACACACTTTTCAACTCAGACAAATAAGCAAGAGCTTCATGTTATTAAACTAAGAAAATGCATGAGTCTGATAGAGGTGGGATTCGAACCCACGCCTCCGAAGAGACTGGTGCCTTAAACCAGCGCCTTAGACCACTCGGCCACTCTACCTGAATACACTTGTCAACTCAGACAAATAAGCAAGAGCTTCATGTTATTAAACTAAGAAAATGCATGAGTCTGATAGAGGTGGGTTTCGAACCCACGCCTCCGAAGAGACTGGTGCCTAAAACCAGCGCCTTAGACCACTCGGCCACTCTACCTGAACACACACGTCAACTCAGACAAATAAGCAAGAGCTTCATGTTATTAAACTAACAAAATGCATGAGTCTGATAGAGGTGGGATTCGAACCCACGCCTCCGAAGAGACTGGTGCCTTAAACCAGCGCCTTAGACCACACGGCCACTCTAAATGAACACACTTTTCAACTCAGACAAATAAGCAAGAGCTTCATGTTATTAAACTAATATAATGCATGACTCTGATAGAGGTGGGATTCGAACCCACGCCTCCGAAGAGACTGGTGCCTTAAACCAGCGCCTCAGACCACTCGGCCACTCTACCTGAACACACTTTTCAACTCAGACAAATAAGCAAGAGCTTCATGTTATTAAACTAAGAAAATGCATGAGTCTGATAGAGGTGGGATTCGAACCCACGCCTCCGAAGAGACTGGTGCCTTAAACCAGCGCCTTAGACCACTCGGCCACTCTACCTGAATACACTTGTCAACTCAGACAAATAAGCAAGAGCTTCATGTTATTAAACTAACAAAATGCATGAGTCTGATAGAGGTGGGATTCGAACAAACGCCTCCGAAGAGACTGGTGCCTAAAACCAGCGCCTTAGACCACTCGGCCACTCTACCTGAACACACACGTCTTTTCAGACAAATAAGCAAGAGCTTCATGTTATTAAACTAACAAAATGCATGAGTCTGATAGAGGTGGGATTCGAACCCACGCCTCCGAAGAGACTGGTGCCTAAAACCAGCGCCTTAGACCACTCGGCCACTCTACCTGAACACACACGTCAACTCAGACAAATAAGCAAGAGCTTCATGTTATTAAACTAACAAAATGCATGAGTCTGATAGAGGTTGGATTCGAACCCACGCCTCCGAAGAGACTGGTGCCTAAAACCAGCGCCTTAGACCACTCGGCCACTCTACCTGAACACACTTGTCAACTCAGACAAATAAGCAAGAGCTTCATGTTATTAAACTTAGAAAATGCATGAGTCTGAAAGAGGTGGGATTCGAACCCACGCCTCCGAAGAGACTGGTGCCTTAAACCAGCGCCTTAGACCACACGGCCACTCTAAATGAACACACTTGTCAACTCAGACAAATAAGCAAGAGCTTCATGTTATTAAACTAAGAAAATGCATGAGTCTGATAGAGGTGGGATTCGAACCCACGCCTCCGAAGAGACTGGTGCCTTAAACCAGCGCCTTAGACCACTCGGCCACTCTACCTGAACACACTTGTCAACTCAGACAAATAAGCAAGAGCTTCATGTTATTAAACTAAGAAAATGCATGAGTCTGATAGAGGTGGGTTTCGAACCCACGCCTCCGAAGAGACTGGTGCCTTAAACCAGCGCCTTAAACCACTCGGCCACTCTACCTGAACACACACGTCTTTTCAGACAAATAAGCAAGAGCTTCATGTTATTAAACTATGAAAATGCACGAATCTGATAGAGGTGGGATTCGAACCCACGCCTCCGAAGAGACTGGTGCCTAAAACCAGCGCCTTAGACCACTCGGCCACTCTACCTGAACAAACACGTCAACTAAGACAAATAAGCAAGAGCTTCATGTTATTAAACTAACAAAATGCATGAGTCTGATAGAGGTGGGATTCGAACCCACGCCTCCGAAGAAACTGGTGCCTAAAACCAGCGCCTTAGACCACTCGGCCACTCTACCTGAACACACACGTCAACTAAGACAAATAAGCAAGAGCTTCATGTTATGAAATTAACAAAATGCATGAGTCTGATAGAGGTGGGATTCGAACCCACGCCTTCGAAGAGACCGGTGCCTAAAACCAGCGCCTTAGACCACTCGGCCACTCTACCTGAAAACAAAAGTAAACTCAGTCTATTAAGCAAAATCTTCACTTTAAAATTCTTAAAAACACAACAGACTGATAGAGGTGAGATTCGAAACCACGCCTCCGAAGAGACTGGTACCTGAAACCAGCACCTTAGACCACACGGCCACTCTAAATGAACACACTTTTCAACTCAGACAAATAAGCAAGAGCTTCATGTTATTAAACTAAGATAATGCATGAGTCTGATAGAGGTGGGATTCGAACCCACGCCTCCGAAGAGACTGGTGCCTTAAACCAGCGCCTTAGACCACTCGGCCACTCTACCTGAACACACTTGTCAACTCAGACAAATAAGCAAGAGCTTCATGTTATTAAACTTAGAAAATGCATGAGTGTGATAGAGGTGGGATTCGAACCCACGCCTCCGAAGAGACTGGTACCTGAAACCAGCGCCTTAGACCACTCGGCCACTCTACCTGGACAAACACTCGTCAACTAAGACAAATAAGCAAGAGCTTCATGTTATTAAACTAAGAAAATGCATGAGTGTGATAGAGGTGGGATTCGAACCCACGCCTCCGAAGAGACTGGTACCTGATACCTGATACCAGCGCCATACACAACTCGGCCACTCTACCTGGACAAACACTCGTCAACTAAGACAAATAAGCAAGAGCTTCATGTTATTAAACTAACAAAATGCATGAGTCTGATAGAGGTGGGATTCGAACCCACGCCTCCGAAGAGACTGGTGCCTAAAACCAGCGCCTTAGACCACTCGGCCACTCTACCTTAACACACTTGTCAACTCAGACAAATAAGCAAGAGCTTCATGTTATTAAACTAAGAAAATGCATGAGTCTGATAGAGGTGGGATTCGAACCCACGCCTCCGAAGAGACTGGTGCCTTAAACCAGCGCATTAGAGCACTCGGCCACTCTACCTGAACACACTTGTCAACTCAGACAAATAAGCAAGAGCTTCATGTTATTAAACTAAGAAAATGCATGAGTCTGATAGAGGTGGGTTTCGAACCCACGCCTCCGAAGAGACTGGTGCCTTAAACCAGCGCCTTAGACCACTCGGCCACTCTACCTGAACACACACGTCAACTCAGACAAATAAGCAAGAGCTTCATGTTATTAAACTAACAAAATGCATGAGTCTGATAGAGGTGGGATTCGAACCCACGCCTCCGAAGAGACTGGTACCTGAAACCAGCGCCTTAGACCACTCGGCCACTCTACCTGAACACACACGTCAACTCAGACAAATAAACAAGAGCTTCATGTTACTAAACTAAGAAAATGCATGAGTCTGATAGAGGTGGGATTCGAACCCACGCCTCCAAAGAGACTGGTGCCTTAAACCAGCGCCTTAGACCACACGGCCACTCTAAATAAACACACCTTTCAACTCAGACAAATAGGCAAGAGCTTCATGTTAATTAACTAAGATAATGCATGACTCTGATAGAGGTGGGATTCGAACCCACGCCTCCGAAGAGACTGGTGCCTTAAACCAGCGCCTTAGACCACTCGGCCACTCTACCTGAACACACACGTCAACTCAGACAAATAAGCAAGAGCTTCATGTTATTAAACTAAGAAAATGCATGAGTCTGATAGAGGTGGGATTCGAACCCACGCCTCCGAAGAGACTGGTGCCTTAAACCAGCGCCTTCGACCACTCGGCCACTCCACCTGAACACACTTGTCAACTCAGACAAATAAGCAAGAGCTTCATGTTATTAAACTAAGAAAATGCATGAGTCTGATAGAGGTGGGTTTCGAACCCACGCCTCCGAAGAGACTGGTGCCTTAAACCAGCGCCTTAGACCACTCGGCCACTCTACCTGAACACACACGTCAACTCAGACAAATAAGCAAGAGCTTCATGTTATTAAACTAACAAAATGCATGAGTCTGATAGAGGTGGGATTCGAACCCACGCCTCCGAAGAGACTGGTACCTGAAACCAGCGCCTTAGACCACTCGGCCACTCTACCTTAACACACTTGTCAACTCAGACAAATAAACAAGAGCTTCATGTTACTAAACTAGGAAAATGCATGAGTCTGATAGAGGTGGGATTCGAACCCACGCCTCCGAAGAGACTGGTGCCTTAAACCAGCGCCTTAGACCACTCGGCCACTCTACCTGAACACACTTGTCAACTCAGACAAATAAGCAAGAGCTTCATGTTATTAAACTAAGAAAATGCATGAGTCTTATAGAGGTGGGTTTCGAACTCACGCCTCCGAAGAGACTGGTGCCTTAATCCAGCGCCTTAGACCACTCGGCCACTCTACCTGAACACACACGTCAACTCAGACAAATAAGCAAGAGCTTCATGTTATTAAACTAACAAAATGCATGAGTCTGATTGAGGTGGGATTCGAACCCACGACTCCGAAGAGACTGGTGCCTAAAACCAGCGCCTTAGACCACTCGGCCACTCTACCTGAACACACACGTCAACTCAGACAAATAAGCAAGAGCTTCATGTTATTAAACTAACAAAATGCATGAGTCTGATAGAGGTGGGATTCGAACCCACGCCTCCGAAGAGACTGGTGCCTAAAACCAGCGCCTTAGTTCACTCAGCCACTCTACCTGAACACACTTGTCAACTCAGACAAATAAGCAAGAGCTTCATGTTATTAAACTAAGAAAATGCGTGAGTCTGATAGAGGTGGGTTTCGAACGCACGCCTCCGAAGAGACTGGTGCCTTAAACCAGCGCCTTAGACCACACGGCCACTCTAAATGAACACACTTTTCAACTCAGACAAATAAGCAAGAGCTTCATGTTATTAAACTAAGATAATGCATGACTCTGATAGAGGTGGGATTCGAACTCACGCCTCCGAAGAGACTGGTGCCTAAAACCAGCGCCTTAGACCACTCGGCCACTCTACCTTAACACACTTGTCAACTCAGACAAATAAGCAAGAGCTTCATGTTATTAAACTAAGAAAATGCATGAGTCTGATAGAGGTGGGATTCGAACCCACGCCTCCGAAGAGACTGGTGCCTTAAACCAGCGCCTTAGACCACTCGGCCACTCTACCTGAACACACTTGTCAACTCAGACAAATAAGCAAGAGCTTCATGTTATTAAACTAAGAAAATGCATCAGTCTGATAGAGGTGGGTTTCGAACCCACGCCTCCGAAGAGACTGGTGCCTTAAACCAGCGCCTTAGACCACTCGGCCACTCTACCTGAACACACACGTCAACTCAGACAAATAAGCAAGAGCTTCATGTTATTAAACTAACAAAATGCATGAGTCTGATAGAGGTGGGATTCGAACCCACGCCTCCGAAGAGACTGGTGCCTAAAACCAGCGCCTTAGACCACTCGGCCACTCTACCTGAACACACTTGTCAACTCAGACAAATAAGCAAGAGCTTCATGTTATTAAACTAAGAAAATGCATGAGTGTGATAAAGGTGGGATTCGAACCCACGCCTCCGAAGAGACTGGTGCCTTAAACCAGCGCCTTAGACCACTCGGCCACTCTACCTGAACACACACGTCAACTAAGACAAATAAGCAAGAGCTTCATGTTATTAAATTAATAAAATGCATGAGTCTGATAGAGGTGGGATTCGAACCCACGCCTTCGAAGAGACCGGTGCCTAAAACCAGCGCCTTAGACCACTCGGCCACTCTACCTGAAAACAAAAGTAAACTCAGTCTATTAAGCAAAATCTTCACTTTAAAATTCTTAAAAACACAACAGACTGATAGAGGTGAGATTCGAAACCACGCCTCCGAAGAGACTGGTACCTGAAACCAGCACCTTAGACCACACGGCCACTCTAAATGAACACACTTTTCAACTCAGACAAATAAGCTAGAGCTTCATGTTATTAAACTAAGATAATGCATGAGTCTGATAGAGGTGGGATTCGAACCCACGCCTCCGAAGAGACTGGTGCCTTAAACCAGCGCCTTAGACCACTCGGCCACTCTACCTGAACACACACGTCAACTAAGACAAATAAGCAAAAGCTTCATGTTATTAAACTAACAAAATGCATGAGTCTGATAGAGGTGGGATTCGAATCCACGCCATCGAAGAGACCGGTGCCTAAAACCAGCGCCTTAGACCACTCGGCCACTCTACCTGAAAGCAAAAGTAAACTCAGTCTATTAAGCAAAATCTTCACTTTAAAATTCTTAAAAACACAACAGACTGATAGAGGTGAGTTTCGAAACCACGCCTCCGAAGAGACTGGTACCTGAAACCGGCGCCTTAGACCACTCGGCCACTCTACCTGAACACACACGTCAACTCAGACAAATAAGCAAGAGCTTCATGTTATTAAACTAACAAAATGCATGAGTCTGATAGAGGTGGGATTCGAACCCACGCCTCCGAAGAGACTGGTGCCTTAAACCAGCGCCTTAGACCACTCGACCACTCTACCTGAACACACACGTCAACTCAGACAAATAAGCAAGAGCTTCATGTTATTAAACTAACAAAATGCATGAGTCTGATAGAGGTGGGATTCGAACCCACGCCTCCGAAGAGACTGGTGCCTTAAACCAGCGCCTTAGACCACACGGCCACTCTAAATGAACACACTTTTCAACTCAGACAAATAAGCAAGAGCTTCATGTTATTAAACTAAGATAATGCATGACTCTGATAGAGGTGGGATTCGAACTCACGCCTCCGAAGAGACTGGTGCCTAAAACCAGCGCCTTAGACCACTCGGCCACTCTACCTTAACACACTTGTCAACTCAGACAAATAAGCAAGAGCTTCATGTTATTAAACTAAGAAAATGCATGAGTCTGATAGAGGTGGGATTCGAACCCACGCCTCCGAAGAGACTGGTGCCTTAAACCAGCGCCTTAGACCACTCGGCCACTCTACCTGAACACACTTGTCAACTCAGACAAATAAGCAAGAGCTTCATGTTATTAAACTAAGAAAATGCATCTGTCTGATAGAGGTGGGTTTCGAACCCACGCCTCCGAAGAGACTGGTGCCTTAAACCAGCGCCTTAGACCACTCGGCCACTCTACCTGAACACACACGTCAACTCAGACAAATAAGCAAGAGCTTCATGTTATTAAACTAACAAAATGCATGAGTCTGATAGAGGTGGGATTCGAACCCACGCCTCCGAAGAGACTGGTGCCTAAAACCAGCGCCTTAGACCACTCGGCCACTCTACCTGAACACACTTGTCAACTCAGACAAATAAGCAAGAGCTTCATGTTATTAAACTAAGAAAATGCATGAGTGTGATAAAGGTGGGATTCGAACCCACGCCTCCGAAGAGACTGGTGCCTTAAACCAGCGCCTTAGACCACTCGGCCACTCTACCTGAACACACACGTCAACATAGACAAATAAGCAAGAGCTTCATGTTATTAAATTAATAAAATGCATGAGTCTGATAGAGGTGGGATTCGAACCCACGCCTTCGAAGAGACCGGTGCCTAAAACCAGCGCCTTAGACCACTCGGCCACTCTACCTGAAAACAAAAGTAAACTCAGTCTATTAAGCAAAATCTTCACTTTAAAATTCTTAAAAACACAACAGACTGATAGAGGTGAGATTCGAAACCACGCCTCCGAAGAGACTGGTACCTGAAACCAGCACCTTAGACCACACGGCCACTCTAAATGAACACACTTTTCAACTCAGACAAATAAGCTAGAGCTTCATGTTATTAAACTAAGATAATGCATGAGTCTGATAGAGGTGGGATTCGAACCCACGCCTCCGAAGAGACTGGTGCCTTAAACCAGCGCCTTAGACCACTCGGCCACTCTACCTGAACACACACGTCAACTAAGACAAATAAGCAAAAGCTTCATGTTATTAAACTAACAAAATGCATGAGTCTGATAGAGGTGGGATTCGAATCCACGCCATCGAAGAGACCGGTGCCTAAAACCAGCGCCTTAGACCACTCGGCCACTCTACCTGAAAGCAAAAGTAAACTCAGTCTATTAAGCAAAATCTTCACTTTAAAATTCTTAAAAACACAACAGACTGATAGAGGTGAGTTTCGAAACCACGCCTCCGAAGAGACTGGTACCTGAAACCGGCGCCTTAGACCACTCGGCCACTCTACCTGAACACACACGTCAACTCAGACAAATAAGCAAGAGCTTCATGTTATTAAACTAACAAAATGCATGAGTCTGATAGAGGTGGGATTCGAACCCACGCCTCCGAAGAGACTGGTGCCTTAAACCAGCGCCTTAGACCACTCGGCCACTCTACCTGAACACACACGTCAACTCAGACAAATAAGCAAGAGCTTCATGTTATTAAACTAACAAAATGCATGAGTCTGATAGAGGTGGGATTCGAACCCACGCCTCCGAAGAGACTGGTGCCTAAAACCATTGCCTTAGACCACTCGGCCACTCTACCTGAACACACTTGTCAACTCAGACAAATAAGCAAGAGCTTCATGTTATTAAACTAAGAAAATGCATGAGTATGATAGAGGTGGGATTCGAACCCACGCCTCCGAAGAGACTGGTACCTGAAACCAGCGCCTTAGACCACTCGGCCACTCTACCTGGACAAACACTCGTCAACTAAGACAAATAAGCAAGAGCTTCATGTTATTAAACTAAGAAAATGCATGAGTGTGATAGAGGTGGGATTCAAACCCACGCCTCCGAAGAGACTGGTACCTGATACCAGCGCCATAGACCACTCGGCCACTCTACCTGAAAACAAAAGTAAACTCAGTCTATTAAGCAAAATCTTCACTTTAAAATTCTTAAAAACACAACAGACTGATAGAGGTGAGATTCGAAACCACGCCTCCGAAGAGACTGGTACCTGAAACCAGCACCTTAGACCACACGGCCACTCTAAATGAACACACTTTTCAACTCAGACAAATAAGCAAGAGCTGCATGTTATTAAACTAAGATAATGCATGAGTCTGATAGAGGTGGGATTCGAATCCACGCCATCGAAGAGACCGGTGCCTAAAACCAGCGCCCTAGACCACTCGGCCACTCTACCTTAACACACTTGTCAACTCAGACAAATAAACAAGAGCTTCATGTTACTAAACTAAGAAAATGCATGAGTCTGATAGAGGTGGGATTCGAACCCACGCCTCTGAAGAGACTGGTGCCTTAAACCAGCGCCTTAGACCACACGGCCACTCTATATGAACACACCTTTCAACTCAGACAAATAGGCAAGAGCTTCATGTTAATTAACTAAGATAATGCATGACTCTGATAGAGGTTTGATTCGAACCCACGCCTCCGAAGAGACTGGTGCCTTAAACCAGCGCCTTAGACCACTCGGCCACTCTACCTGAACACACACGTCAACTCAGACAAATAAGCAAGAGCTTCATGTTATTAAACTAAGAAAATGCATGAGTCTGATAGAGGTGGGATTCGAACCCACGCCTCCGAAGAGACTGGTGCCTTAAACCAGCGCCTTAGACCACTCGGCCACTCTACCTGAACACACTTGTCAACTCAGACAAATAAGCAAGAGCTTCATGTTATTAAACTAAGAAAATGCATGAGTCTTATAGAGGTGGGTTTCGAACCCACGCCTCCGAAGAGACTGGTGCCTTAAACCAGCGCCTTAGACCACTCGGCCACTCTACCTGAACACACACGTCAACTCAGACAAATAAGCAAGAGCTTCATGTTATTAAACTAACAAAATGCATGAGTCTGATAGAGGTGGGATTCGAACCCACGACTCCGAAGAGACTGGTGCCTAAAACCAGCGCCTTAGACCACTCGGCCACTCTACCTGAACACACACGTCAACTCAGACAAATAAGCAAGAGCTTCATGTTATTAAACTAACAAAATGCATGAGTCTGATAGAGGTGGGATTCGAACCCACGCCTCCGAAGAGACTGGTGCCTAAAACCAGCGCCTTAGACCACTCAGCCACTCTACCTGAACACACTTGTCAACTCAGACAAATAAGCAAGAGCTTCATGTTATTAAACTAAGAAAATGCGTGAGTCTGATAGAGGTGGGTTTCGAACGCACGCCTCTGAAGAGACTGGTGCCTTAAACCAGCGCCTTAGACCACACGGCCACTCTAAATGAACACACTTTTCAACTCAGACAAATAAGCAAGAGCTTCATGTTATTAAACTAAGATAATGCATGACTCTGATAGAGGTGGGATTAGAACTCACGCCTCCGAAGAGACTGGTGCCTAAAACCAGCGCCTTAGACCACTCGGCCACTCTACCTTAACACACTTGTCAACTCAGACAAATAAGCAAGAGCTTCATGTTATTAAACTAAGAAAATGCATGAGTCTGATAGAGGTGGGATTCGAACCCACGCCTCCGAAGAGACTGGTGCCTTAAACCAGCGCCTTAGACCACTCGGCAACTCTACCTGAACACACTTGTCAACTCAGACAAATAAGCAAGAGCTTCATGTTATTAAACTAAGAAAATGCATGAGTCTGATAGAGGTGGGTTTCGAACCCACGCCTCCGAAGAGACTGGTGCCTTAAACGAGTGCCTTAGACCACTCGGCCACTCTACCTGAACACACACGTCAACTCAGACAAATAAGCAAGAGCTTCATGTTATTAAACTAACAAAATGCATGAGTCTGATAGAGGTGGGATTCGAACCCACGCCTCCGAAGAGACTGGTGCCTAAAACCAGCGCCTTAGACCACTCGGCCACTCTACCTGAACACACTTGTCAACTCAGACAAATAAGCAAGAGCTTCATGTTATTAAACTAAGAAAATGCATGAGTGTGATAAAGGTGGGATTCGAACCCACGCCTCCGAAGAGACTGGTGCCTTAAACCAGCGCCTTAGACCACTCGGCCACTCTACCTGAACACACACGTCAACTAAGACAAATAAGCAAGAGCTTCATGTTATTAAATTAATAAAATGCATGAGTCTGATAGAGGTGGGATTCGAACCCACGCCTTCGAAGAGACCGGTGCCTAAAACCAGCGCCTTAGACCACTCGGCCACTCTACCTGAAAACAAAAGTAAACTCAGTCTATTAAGCAAAATCTTCACTTTAAAATTCTTAAAAACACAACAGACTGATAGAGGTGAGATTCGAAACCACGCCTCCGAAGAGACTGGTACCTGAAACCAGCACCTTAGACCACACGGCCACTCTAAATGAACACACTTTTCAACTCAGACAAATAAGCTAGAGCTTCATGTTATTAAACTAAGATAATGCATGAGTCTGATAGAGGTGGGATTCGAACCCACGCCTCCGAAGAGACTGGTGCCTTAAACTTGCGCCTTAGACCACTCGGCCACTCTACCTGAACACACACGTCAACTAAGACAAATAAGCAAAAGCTTCATGTTATTAAACTAACAAAATGCATGAGTCTGATAGAGGTGGGATTCGAATCCACGCCATCGAAGAGACCGGTGCCTAAAACCAGCGCCTTAGACCACTCGGCCACTCTACCTGAAAGCAAAAGTAAACTCAGTCTATTAAGCAAAATCTTCACTTTAAAATTCTTAAAAACACAACAGACTGATAGAGGTGAGTTTCGAAACCACGCCTCCGAAGAGACTGGTACCTGAAACCGGCGCCTTAGACCACTCGGCCACTCTACCTGAACACACACGTCAACTCAGACAAATAAGCAAGAGCTTCATGTTATTAAACTAACAAAATGCATGAGTCTGATAGAGGTGGGATTCGAACCCACGCCTCCGAAGAGACTGGTGCCTTAAACCAGCGCCTTAGACCACTCGGCCACTCTACCTGAACACACACGTCAACTCAGACAAATAAGCAAGAGCTTCATGTTATTAAACTAACAAAATGCATGAGTCTGATAGAGGTGGGATTCGAACCCACGCCTCCGAAGAGACTGGTGCCTAAAACCATTGCCTTAGACCACTCGGCCACTCTACCTGAACACACTTGTCAACTCAGACAAATAAGCAAGAGCTTCATGTTATTAAACTAAGAAAATGCATGAGTATGATAGAGGTGGGATTCGAACCCACGCCTCCGAAGAGACTGGTACCTGAAACCAGCGCCTTAGACCACTCGGCCACTCTACCTGGACAAACACTCGTCAACTAAGACAAATAAGCAAGAGCTTCATGTTATTAAACTAAGAAAATGCATGAGTGTGATAGAGGTGGGATTCAAACCCACGCCTCCGAAGAGACTGGTACCTGATACCAGCGCCATAGACCACTCGGCCACTCTACCTGAAAACAAAAGTAAACTCAGTCTATTAAGCAAAATCTTCACTTTAAAATTCTTAAAAACACAACAGACTGATAGAGGTGAGTTTCGAAACCACGCCTCCGAAGAGACTGGTACCTGAAACCGGCGCCTTAGACCACTCGGCCACTCTACCTGAACACACACGTCAACTCAGACAAATAAGCAAGAGCTTCATGTTATTAAACTAACAAAATGCATGAGTCTGATAGAGGTGGGATTCGAACCCACGCCTCCGAAGAGACTGGTGCCTTAAACCAGCGCCTTAGACCACTCGGCCACTCTACCTGAACACACACGTCAACTCAGACAAATAAGCAAGAGCTTCATGTTATTAAACTAACAAAATGCATGAGTCTGATAGAGGTGGGATTCGAACCCACGCCTCCGAAGAGACTGGTGCCTAAAACCAGCGCCTTAGACCACTCGGCCACTCTACCTGAACACACTTGTCAACTCAGACAAATAAGCAAGAGCTTCATGTTATTAAACTAAGATAATGCATGAGTCTGATAGAGGTGGGATTCGAACCCACGCCTCCGAAGAGACTGGTGCCTTAAACCAGCGCCTTAGACCACTCGGCCACTCTACCTTAACACACTTGTCAACTCAGACAAATAAGCAAGAGCTTCATGTTATTAAACTAACAAAATGCATGAGTCTGATAGAGGTGGGATTTGAACCCACGCCTCCGAAGAGACTGGTGCCTTAAACCAGCGCCTTAGACCACTCGGCCACTCTACCAGAACACAAACGTCAACTCAGACAAATAAGCAAGAGCTTCATGTTATTAAACTAACAAAATGCATGAGTCTGATAGAGGTTGGATTCGAACCCACGCCTCCGAAGAGACTGGTGCCTAAAACCAGCGCCTTAGACCACTCGGCCACTCTACCTGAACACACTTGTCAACTCAGACAAATAAGCAAGAGCTTCATGTTATTAAACTAAGAAAATGCATGAGTATGATAGAGGTGGGATTCGAACCCACGCCTCCGAAAAGACTGGTACCTGAAACCAGCGCCTTAGACCACTCGGCCACTCTACCTGGACAAACACTCGTCAACTAAGACAAATAAGCAAGAGCTTCATGTTATTAAACTAAGAAAATGCATGAGTGTGATAGAGGTGGGATTCGAACCCACGCCTCCGAAGAGACTGGTACCTGATACCAGCGCCATAGACCACTCGGCCACTCTACCTGGACAAACACTCGTCAACTAAGATAAATAAGCAAGAGCTTCATGTTATTACACTAACAAAATGCATGAGTCTGATAGAGGTGGGATTCGAACCCACGCCTCCGAAGAAACTGGTGCCTAAAACTAGCGCCTTAGACCACTCGGCCACTCTACCTTAACACACTTGTCAACTCAGACAAATAAGCAAGAGCTTCATGTTATTAAACTAAGAAAATGCATGAGTCTGATAGAGGTGGGTTTCGAACCCACGCCTCCGAAGAGACTGGTGCCTTAAACCAGCGCCTTAGACCACTCGGCCACTCTACCTGAACACACACGTCAACTCAGACAAATAAGCAAGAGCTTCATGTTATTAAACTAACAAAATGCATGAGTCTGATAGAGGTGGGATTCGAACCCACGCCTCCGAAGAGACTGGTGCCTTAAACCAGCGCCTTAGACCACACGGCCACTCTAAATGAACACACTTTTCAACTCAGACAAATAAGCAAGAGCTTCATCTTATTAAACTAAGATAATGCATGACTCTGATAGAGGTGGGATTCGAACCCACGCCTCCGAAGAGACTGGTGCCTTAAACCAGCGCCTCAGACCACTCGACCACTCTACCTGAACACACTTTTCAACTCAGACAAATAAGCAAGAGCTTCATGTTATTAAACTAAGAAAATGCATGAGTCTGATAGAGGTGGGATTCGAACCCACGCCTCCGAAGAGACTGGTGCCTTAAACCAGCGCCTTAGACCACTCGGCCACTCTACCTGAACACACTTGTCAACTCAGACAAATAAGCAAGAGCTTCATGTTATTAAACTAAGAAAATGCATGAGTCTGATAGAGGTGGGTTTCGAACCCATGCCTCCGAAGAGACTGGTGCCTTAAACCAGCGCCTTAGACCACTCGGCCACTCTACCTGAACACACACGTCTTTTCAGACAAATAAGCAAGAGCTTCATGTTATTAAACTAACAAAATGCATGAGTCTGATAGAGGTGGGATTCGAACCCACGCCTCCGAAGAGACTGGTGCCTAAAACCAGCGCCTTAGACCACTCGGCCACTCTACCTGAACACACACGTCAACTCAGACAAATAAGCAAGAGCTTCATGTTATTAAACTAACAAAATGCATGAGTCTGATAGAGGTGGGATTCGAACCCACGCCTCCGAAGAGACTGGTGCCTAAAACCAGCGCCTTAGACCACTCGGCCACTCTACCTGAACACACACGTCAACTCAGACAAATAAGCAAGAGCTTCATGTTATTAAACTAAGAAAATGCATGAGTCTGATAGAGGTGGGATTCGAACCCACGCCTCCGAAGAGACTGGTGCCTTAAACCAGCGCCTTAGACCACTCGGCCACTCTACCTGAACACACACGTCAACTCAGACAAATAAGCAAGAGCTTCATGTTATTAAACTAAGAAAATGCATGAGTGTGATAGAGGTGGGATTCGAACCCACGCCTCCGAAGAGACTGGTACCTGAAACCAGCGCCTTAGACCACTCGGCCACTCTACCTGGACAAACACTCGTCAACTCAGACAAATAGGCAAGAGCTTCATGATATTAAACTAAAAAAATGCATGAGTCTGATAGAGGTGGGATTCGAACCCACGCCTCCGAAGAAACTGGTGCCTAAAACCAGCGCCTTAGACCACTCGGCCACTCTACCTGAAAACGAAAGTAAACTCAGTCTATTAAGCAAAATCTTCACTTTAAAATTCTTAAAAACACAACAGACTGATAGAGGTGAGATTCGAAACCACGCCTCCGAAGAGACTGGTGCCTTAAACCAGCGCCTTAGACCACTCGGCCACTCTACCTGAACACACTTGTCAACTCAGACAAATAAGCAAGAGCTTCATGTTATTAAACTAACAAAATGCATGAGTCTGATAGAGGTGGGATTCGAACCCACGCCTCCGAAGAGACTGGTGCCTAAAACCAGCGCCTTAGACCACTCGGCCACTCTACCTGAACACACACGTCAACTCAGACAAATAAGCAAGAGCTTCATGTTATTAAACTAACAAAATGCATGAGTCTGATAGAGGTGGGATTCGAACCCACGCCTCCGAAGAGACTGGTGCCTAAAACCAGCGCCTTAGACCACTCGGCCACTCTACCTGAACACACACGTCAACTCAGACAAATAAGCAAGAGCTTCATGTTATTAAACTAAGAAAATGCATGAGTCTGAGAGAGGTGGGATTCGAACCCACGCCTCCGAAGAGACTGGTGCCTAAAACCAGCGCCTTAGACCACTCGGTCACTCTACCTGAACACACTTGTCAACTCAGACAAATAAGCAAGAGCTTCATGTTATTAAACTAAGATAATGCATGAGTCTGATAGAGGTGGGATTCGAACCCACGCCTCCGAAGAGACTGGTGCCTTAAACCAGCGCCTTAGACCACTCGGCCACTCTACCTGGACAAACACTCGTCAACTAAGACAAATAAGCAAGAGGTTCATGTTATTAAACTAAGAAAATGCATGAGTGTGATAGAGGTGGGATTCGAACCCACGCCTCCGAAGAGACTGGTGCCTTAAACCAGCGCCTTAGACCACTCGGCCACTCTACCTGAACACACACGTCAACTCAGACAAATAAGCAAGAGCTTCATGTTATTAAACTAACAAAATGCATGAGTCTGATAGAGGTGGGATTCGAACCCACGCCTCCGAAGAGACTGGTGCCTTAAACCAGCGCCTTAGACCACACGGCCACTCTAAATGAACACACTTTTCAACTCAGACAAATAAGCAAGAGCTTCATGTTATTAAACTAAGATAATGCATGACTCTGATAGAGGTGGGATTCGAACCCACGCCTCCGAAGAGACTGGTGCCTTAAACCAGCGCCTCAGACCACTCGACCACTCTACCTGAACACACTTTTCAACTCAGACAAATAAGCAAGAGCTTCATGTTATTAAACTAAGAAAATGCATGAGTCTGATAGAGGTGGGATTCGAACCCACGCCTCCGAAGAGACTGGTGCCTTAAACCAGCGCCTTAGACCACTCGGCCACTCTACCTGAACACAACTGTCAACTCAGACAAATAAGCAAGAGCTTCATGTTATTAAACTAAGAAAATGCATGAGTCTGATAGAGGTGGGTTTCGAACCCATGCCTCCGAAGAGACTGGTGCCTTAAACCAGCGCCTTAGACCACTCGGCCACTCTACCTGAACACAGACGTCTTTTCAGACAAATAAGCAAGAGCTTCATGTTATTAAACTAACAAAATGCATGAGTCTGATAGAGGTGGGATTCGAACCCACGCCTCCGAAGAGACTGGTGCCTAAAACCAGCGCCTTAGACCACTCGGCCACTCTACCTGAACACACACGTCAACTCAGACAAATAAGCAAGAGCTTCATGTTATTAAACTAACAAAATGCATGAGTCTGATAGAGGTGGGATTCGAACCCACGCCTCCGAAGAGACTGGTGCCTAAAACCAGCGCCTTAGACCACTCGGCCACTCTACCTGAACACACACGTCAACTCAGACAAATAAGCAAGAGCTTCATGTTATTAAACTAAGAAAATGCATGAGTCTGAGAGAGGTGGGATTCGAACCCACGCCTCCGAAGAGACTGGTGCCTAAAACCAGCGCCTTAGACCACTCGGCCACTCTACCTGAACACACTTGTCAACTCAGACAAATAAGCAAGAGCTTCATGTTATTAAACTAAGAAAATGCATGAGTCTGATAGAGGTGGGATTCGAACCCACGCCTCCGAAGAGACTGGTGCCTTAAACCAGCGCCTTAGACCACTCGGCCACTCTACCTGAACACACACGTCAACTCAGACAAATAAGCAAGAGCTTCATGTTATTAAACTAAGAAAATGCATGAGTGTGATAGAGGTGGGATTCGAACCCACGCCTCCGAAGAAACTGGTGCCTAAAACCAGCGCCTTAGACCACTCGGCCACTCTACCTGAAAACAAAAGTAAACTCAGTCTATTAAGCAAAATCTTCACTTTAAAATTCTTAAAAACACAACAGACTGATAGAGGTGAGATTCGAAACCACGCCTCCGAAGAGACTGGTACCTGAAACCAGCACCTTAGACCACACGGCCACTCTAAATGAACACACTTTTCAACTCAGACAACTAAGCAAGAGCTTCATGTTATTAAACTAAGATAATGCATGAGTCTGATAGAGGTGGGATTCGAACCCACGCCTCCGAAGAGACTGGTGCCTTAAACCAGCGCCTTAGACCACTCGGCCACTCTACCTGAACACACTTGTCAACTCAGACAAATAAGCAAGAGCTTCATGTTATTAAACTAAGAAAATGCATGAGTGTGATAGAGGTGGGATTCGAACCCACGCCTCCGAAGAGACTGGTACCTGAAACCAGCGCCTTAGACCACTCGGCCACTCTACCTGGACAAACACTCGTCAACTAAGACAAATAAGCAAGAGGTTCATGTTATTAAACTAAGAAAATGCATGAGTGTGATAGAGGTGGGATTCGAACCCACGCCTCCGAAGAGACTGGTACCTGATACCAGCGCCATACACAACTCGGCCACTCTACCTGGACAAACACTCGTCAACTAAGACAAATAAGCAAGAGCTTCATGTTATTAAACTAACAAAATGCATGAGTCTGATAGACGTGGGATTCGAACCCACGCCTCCGAAGAGACTGGTGCCTAAAACCAGCGCCTTAGACCACTCGGCCACTCTACCTTAACACACTTGTCAACTGAGACAAATAAGCAAGAGCTTCATGTTATTAAACTAAGAAAATGCATGAGTCTGATAGAGGTGGGATTCGAACCCACGCCTCCGAAGAGACTGGTGCCTTAAACCAGCGCCTTAGACCACTCGGCCACTCTACTTGAACACACTTGTCAACTCAGACAAATAAGCAAGAGCTTCATGTTATTAAACTAAGAAAATGCATGAGTCTGAGAGAGGTGGGTTTCGAACCCACGCCTCCGAAGAGATTGGTGCCTTAAACCAGCGCCTTAGACCACTCGGCCACTCTACCTGAACACACTTTTCAACTCAGACAAATAAGCAAGAGCTTCATGTTATTAAACTAAGAAAATGCATGACTCTGATAGAGGTGGGATTCGAACCCACGCCTCCGAAGAGACTGGTGCCTTAAACCAGCGCCTTAGACCACTCGTCCACTCTACCTGAACACACACGTCAACTAAGACAAATAAGCAAGAGCTTCATGTTATTAAATTAACAAAATGCATGAGTCTGATAGAGGTGGGATTCGAACCCACGCCTTCGAAGAGACCGGTGCCTAAAACCAGCGCCTTAGACCACTCGGCCACTCTACCTGAAAACAAAAGTAAACTCAGTCTATTAAGCAAAATCTTCACTTTAAAATTCTTAAAAACACAACAGACTGATAGAGGTGAGATTCGAAACCACGCCTCCGAAGAGACTTGTACCTGAAACCAGCACCTTAGACCACACGGCCACTCTAAATGAACACACTTGTCAACACAGACAAATAAGCAAGAGCTTCATGTTATTAAACTAAGAAAATGCATGAGTCTGATAGAGGTGGGTTTCGAACCCACGCCTCCGAAGAGATTGGTGCCTTAAACCAGCGCCTTAGACCACTCGGCCACTCTACCTGAACACACACGTCAACTCAGACAAATAAGCAAGAGCTTCATGTTATTAAACTAACAAAATACATGAGTCTGATAGAGGTGGGATTCGAACCCACGCCTCCGAAGAGACTGGTACCTGAACCCAGCGCCTTAGACCACTCGGCCACTCTACCTGGACAAACACTCGTCAACTTAGATAAATAAGCAAGAGCTTCATGTTATTACACTAACAAAATGCATGAGTCTGATAGAGGTGGGATTCGAACCCACGCCTCCGAAGAAACTGGTGCCTAAAACCAGCGCCTTAGACCACTCGGCCACTCTACCTTAACACACTTGTCAACTCAGACAAATAAGCAAGAGCTTCATGTTATTAAACTAAGAAAATGCATGAGTCTGATAGAGGTGGGTTTCGAACCCACGCCTCCGAAGAGACTGGTGCCTTAAACCAGCGCCTTAGACCACTCGGCCACTCTACCTGAACACACACGTCAACTCAGACAAATAAGCAAGAGCTTCATGTTATTAAACTAACAAAATGCATGAGTCTGATAGACGTGGGATTCGAACCCACGCCTCCGAAGAGACTGGTGCCTTAAACCAGCGCCTTAGACCACACGGCCACTCTAAATGAACACACCTTTCAACTCAGACAAATAGGCAAGAGCTTCATGTTAATTAACTAAGATAATGCATGACTCTGATAGAGGTGGGATTCGAACCCACGCCTCCGAAGAGACTGGTGCCTTAAACCAGCGCCTTAGACCACTCGGCCACTCTACCTGAACACACACGTCAACTCAGACAAATAAGCAAGAGCTTCATGTTATTAAACTAAGAAAATGCATGAGTCTGATAGAGGTGGGATTCGAACCCACGCCTCCGAAGAGACTGGTGCCTTAAACCAGCGCCTTAGACCACTCGGCCACTCTACCTGAACACACTTGTCAACTCAGACAAATAAGCAAGAGCTTCATGTTATTAAACTAAGAAAATGCATGAGTCTGATAGAGGTGGGTTTCGAACCCACGCCTCCGAAGAGACTGGTGCCTTAAACCAGCGCCTTAGACCACTCGGCCACTCTACCTGAACACACACGTCAACTCAGACAAATAAGCAAGAGCTTCATGTTATTAAACTAACAAAATGCATGAGTCTGATAGAGGTGGGATTCGAACCCACGACTCCGAAGAGACTGGTGCCTAAAACCAGCGCCTTAGACCACTCGGCCACTCTACCTGAACACACACGTCAACTCAGACAAATAAGCAAGAGCTTCATGTTATTAAACTAACAAAATGCATGAGTCTGATAGAGGTGGGATTCGAACCCACGCCTCCGAAGAGACTGGTGCCTAAAACCAGCGCCTTAGACCACTCAGCCACTCTACCTGAACACACTTGTCAACTCAGACAAATAAGCAAGAGCTTCATGTTATTAAACTAAGAAAATGCATGAGTCTGATAAAGGTGGGATTCGAACCCACGCCTCCGAAGAGACTATTGCCTTAAACCAGCGCCTTAGACCACACGGCCACTCTAAATGAACACACGTTTCAACTCAGACAAATAAGCAAGAGCTTCATGTTATTAAACTAAGATAATGCATGACTCTGATAGAGGTGGGATTCGAACTCACGCCTCCGAAGAGACTGGTGCCTAAAAAAAGCGCCTTAGACCACTCGGCCACTCTACCTTAACACACTTGTCAACTCAGACAAATAAGCAAGAGCTTCATGTTATTAAACTAAGAAAATGCATGAGTCTGATAGAGGTGGGATTCGAACCCACGCCTCCGAAGAGACTGGTGCCTTAAACCAGCGCCTTAGACCACTCGGCCACTCTACCTGAACACACTTGTCAACTCAGACAAATAAGCAAGAGCTTCATGTTATTAAACTAAGAAAATGCATGAGTCTGATAGAGGTGGGTTTCGAACCCACGCCTCCGAAGAGACTGGTGCCTTAAACCAGCGCCTTAGACCACTCGGCCACTCTACCTGAACACACACGTCAACTCAGACAAATAAGCAAGAGCTTCATGTTATTAAACTAACAAAATGCATGAGTCTGATAGAGGTGGGATTCGAATTCACGCCTCCGAAGAGACTGGTGCCTAAAACCAGCGCCTTAGACCACTCGGCCACTCTACCTGAACACACTTGTCAACTCAGACAAATAAGCAAGAGCTTCATGTTATTAAACTAAGAAAATGCATGAGTGTGATAAAGGCGGGATTCGAACCCACGCCTCCGAAGAGACTGGTGCCTTAAACCAGCGCCTTAGACCACTCGGCCACTCTACCTGAACACACACGTCAACTAAGACAAATAAGCAAGAGCTTCATGTTATTAAATTAATAAAATGCATGAGTCTGATAGAGGTGGGATTCGAACCCACGCCTTCGAAGAGACCGGTGCCTAAAACCAGCGCCTTAGACCACTCGGCCACTCTACCTGAAAACAAAAGTAAACTCAGTCTATTAAGCAAAATCTTCACTTTAAAATTCTTAAAAACACAACAGACTGATAGAGGTGAGATTCGAAACCACGCCTCCGAAGAGACTGGTACCTGAAACCAGCACCTTAGACCACACGGCCACTCTAAATGAACACACTTTTCAACTCAGACAAATAAGCAAGAGCTTCATGTTATTAAACTAAGATAATGCATGAGTCTGATAGAGGTGGGATTCGAACCCACGCCTCCGAAGAGACTGGTGCCTTAAACCAGCGCCTTAGACCACTCGGCCACTCTACCTGAACACACACGTCAACTAAGACAAATAAGCAAAAGCTTCATGTTATTAAACTAACAAAATGCATGAGTCTGATAGAGGTGGGATTCGAATCCACGCCATCGAAGAGACCGGTGCCTAAAACCAGCGCCTTAGACCACTCGGCCACTCTACCTGAAAGCAAAAGTAAACTCAGTCTATTAAGCAAAATTTTCACTTTAAAATTCTTAAAAACACAACAGACTGATAGAGGTGAGTTTCGAAACCACGCCTCCGAAGAGACTGGTACCTGAAACCGGCGCCTTAGACCACTCGGCCACTCTCCCTGGACAAACACGTCAACTCAGACAAATAAGCAAGAGCTTCATGTTATTAAACTAACAAAATGCATGAGTGTGATAGAGGTGGGATTCGAACCCACGCCTCCGAAGAGACTGGTGCCTTAAACCAGCGCCTTAGACCACTCGGCCACTCTACCTGAACACACTTGTCAACTCAGACAAATAAGCAAGAGCTTCATGTTATTAAACTAAGAAAATGCATGAGTCTGATAGAGGTGGGATTCGAACCCACGCCTCCGAAGAGACTGGTGCCTAAAACCAGCGCCTTAGACCACTCGGCCACTCTACCTGAACACACTTGTCAACTCAGACAAATAAGCAAGAGCTTCATGTTATTAAACTAAGAAAATGCATGAGTGTGATAGAGGTGGGATTCGAACCCACGCCTCCGAAGAGACTGGTGCCTTAAACCAGCGCCTTAGACCACTCGGCCACTCTACCTGAACACACTTGTCAACTCAGACAAATAAGCAAGAGCTTCATGTTATTAAACTAAGAAAATGCATGAGTCTGATAGAGGTGGGTTTCGAACCCACGCCTCCGAAGAGACTGGTGCCTTAAGCCAGCGCCTTAGACCACTCGGCCACTCTACCTGAACACACTTGTCAACTCAGACAAATAAGCAAGAGCTTCATGTTATTAAACTAAGAAAATGAATGAAGTCTGATAGAGGTGGGTTTCGAACCCACGCCTCCGAAGAGACTGGTGCCTTAAACCAGCGCCTTAGACCACTCGGCCACTCTACCTGAACACACACGTCAACTCAGACAAATAAGCAAGAGCTTCATGTTATTAAACTAACAAAATGCATGAGTCTGATAGAGGTGGGATGTGAACCCACGCCTCCGAAGAGACTGGTGCCTTAAACCAGCGCCTTAGACCACACGGCCACTCTAAATGAACACACTTTTCAACTCAGACAAATAAGCAAGAGCTTCATGTTATTAAACTAAGATAATGCATGACTCTGATAGAGGTGGGATTCGAACCCACGCCTCCGAAGAGACTGGTGCCTTAAACCAGCGCCTCAGACCACTCGGCCACTCTACCTGAACACACTTTTCAACTCAGACAAATAAGCAAGAGCTTCATGTTATTAAACTAAGAAAATGCATGAGTCTGATAGAGGTGGGATTCGAACCCACGCCTCCGAAGAGACTGGTGCCTTAAACCAGCGCCTTAGACCACTCGGCCACTCTACCTGAACACACTTGTCAACTCTGACAAATAAGCAAGAGCTTCATGTTATTAAACTAAGAAAATGCATGAGTCTGATAGAGGTGGGTTTCGAACCCACGCCTCCGAAGAGACTGGTGCCTTAAACCAGCGCCTTAGACCACTCGGCCACTCTACCTGAACACACACGTCTTTTCAGACAAATAAGCAAGAGCTTCATGTTATTAAACTAACAAAATGCATGAGTCTGATAGAGGTGGGATTCGAACCCACGCCTCCGAAGAGACTGGTGCCTAAAACCAGCGCCTTAGACCACTCGGCCACTCTACCTGAACACACACGTCAACTCAGACAAATAAGCAAGAGCTTCATGTTATTAAACTAACAAAATGCATGAGTCTGATAGAGGTGGGATTCGAACCCACGCCTCCGAAGAGACTGGTACCTGATACCAGCGCCTTAGACCACTCGGCCACTCTACCAGGACAAACACTCGTCAACTAAGACAAATAAGCAAGAGCTTCATGTTATTAAACTAACAAAATGCATGAGTCTGATAAAGGTGGGATTCGAACCCACGCCTCCGAAGAGACTGGTGCCTAAAACCAGCGCCTTAGACCACTCGGCCACTCTACCTTCACACACTTGTCAACTCAGACAAATAAGCAAGAGCTTCATGTTATTAAACTAAGAAAATGAATGAAGTCTGATAGAGGTGGGTTTCGAACCCACGCCTCCGAAGAGACTGGTGCCTTAAACCAGCGCCTTAGACCACTCGGCCACTCTACCTGAACACACTTGTCAACTCTGACAAATAAGCAAGAGCTTCATGTTATTAAACTAAGAAAATGCATGAGTCTGATAGAGGTGGGTTTCGAACCCACGCCTCCGAAGAGACTGGTGCCTTAAACCAGCGCCTTAGACCACTCGGCCACTCTACCTGAACACACACGTCTTTTCAGACAAATAAGCAAGAGCTTCATGTTATTAAACTAACAAAATGCATGAGTCTGATAGAGGTGGGATTCGAACCCACGCCTCCGAAGAGACTGGTGCCTAAAACCAGCGCCTTAGACCACTCGGCCACTCTACCTGAACACACACGTCAACTCAGACAAATAAGCAAGAGCTTCATGTTATTAAACTAACAAAATGCATGAGTCTGATAGAGGTGGGATTCGAACCCACGCCTCCGAAGAGACTGGTACCTGATACCAGCGCCTTAGACCACTCGGCCACTCTACCAGGACAAACACTCGTCAACTAAGACAAATAAGCAAGAGCTTCATGTTATTAAACTAACAAAATGCATGAGTCTGATAAAGGTGGGATTCGAACCCACGCCTCCGAAGAGACTGGTGCCTAAAACCAGCGCCTTAGACCACTCGGCCACTCTACCTTAACACACTTGTCAACTCAGACAAATAAGCAAGAGCTTCATGTTATTAAACTAAGAAAATGAATGAAGTCTGATAGAGGTGGGTTTCGAACCCACGCCTCCGAAGAGACTGGTGCCTTAAACCAGCGCCTTAGACCACTCGGCCACTCTACCTGAACACACACGTCAACTCAGACAAATAAGCAAGAGCTTCATGTTATTAAACTAACAAAATGCATGAGTCTGATAGAGGTGGGATTCGAACCCACGCCTCCGAAGAGACTGGTGCCTTAAACCAGCGCCTTAGACCACACGGCCACTCTAAATGAACACACTTTTCAACTCAGACAAATAAGCAAGAGCTTCATGTTATTAAACTAAGATAATGCATGACTCTGATAGAGGTGGGATTCGAACCCACGCCTCCGAAGAGACTGGTGCCTTAAACCAGCGCCTCAGACCACTCGGCCACTCTACCTGAACACACTTTTCAACTCAGACAAATAAGCAAGAGCTTCATGTTATTAAACTAAGAAAATGCATGAGTCTGATAGAGGTGGGATTCGAACCCACGCCTCCGAAGAGACTGGTGCCTTAAACCAGCGCCTTAGACCACTCGGCCACTCTACCTGAACACACTTGTCAACTCTGACAAATAAGCAAGAGCTTCATGTTATTAAACTAAGAAAATGCATGAGTCTGATAGAGGTGGGTTTCGAACCCACGCCTCCGAAGAGACTGGTGCCTTAAACCAGCGCCTTAGACCACTCGGCCACTCTACCTGAACACACACGTCTTTTCAGACAAATAAGCAAGAGCTTCATGTTATTAAACTAACAAAATGCATGAGTCTGATAGAGGTGGGATTCGAACCCACGCCTCCGAAGAGACTGGTGCCTAAAACCAGCGCCTTAGACCACTCGCCCACTCTACCTGAACACACACGTCAACTCAGACAAATAAGCAAGAGCTTCATGTTATTAAACTAACAAAATGCATGAGTCTGATAGAGGTGGGATTCGAACCCACGCCTCCGAAGAGACTGTTACCTGATACCAGCGCCTTAGACCACTCGGCCACTCTACCAGGACAAACACTCGTTAACTAAGACAAATAAGCAAGAGCTTCATGTTATTAAACTAACAAAATGCATGAGTCTGATAAAGGTGGGATTCGAACCCACGCCTCCGAAGAGACTGGTGCCTAAAACCAGCGCCTTAGACCACTCGGCCACTCTACCTTAACACACTTGTCAACTCAGACAAATAAGCAAGAGCTTCATGTTATTAAACTAAGAAAATGCATGAGTCTGATAGAGGTGGGATTCGAACCCACGCCTCCGAAGAGACTGGTGCCTTAAACCAGCGCCTTAGACCACTCGGCCACTCTACCTGAACACACTTGTCAACTCTGACAAATAAGCAAGAGCTTCATGTTATTAAACTAAGAAAATGCATGAGTCTGATAGAGGTGGGATTCGAACCCACGCCTCCGAAGAGACTGGTACCTGAAACCAGCGCCTTAGACCACTCGGCCACTCTACCTGGACAAACACTCGTCAACTAAGACAAATAAGCAAGAGCTTCATGTTATTAAACTAACAAAATGCATGAGTCTAATAGAGGTGGGATTCGAACCCACGCCTCCGAAGAAACTGGTGCCTAAAACCAGCGCCTTAGACCACTCGGCCACTCTACCTTAA
This sequence comes from Phalangium opilio, assembly GCF_054372755.1. Lineage (NCBI taxonomy): Eukaryota > Metazoa > Arthropoda > Arachnida > Opiliones > Phalangiidae > Phalangium > Phalangium opilio. The sequence goes on along the minus strand of NW_028324158.1, from coordinate 2,823,106 downwards.
CACACTTGTCAACTCAGACAAATAAGCAAGAGCTTCATGTTATTAAACTAACAAAATGCATGAGTCTGATAGAGGTGGGATTCGAACCCACGCCTCCGAAGAGACTGGTACCTGAAACCAGCGCCTTAGACCACTCGGCCACTCTACCTGGACAAACACTCGTCAACTAAGACAAATAAGCAAGAGCTTCATGTTATTAAACTAACAAAATGCATGAGTCTAATAGAGGTGGGATTCGAACCCACGCCTCCGAAGAAACTGGTGCCTAAAACCAGCGCCTTAGACCACTCGGCCACTCTACCTTAACACACTTGTCAACTCAGACAAATAAGCAAGAGCTTCATGTTATTAAACTAACAAAATGCATGAGTCTGATAGAGGTGGGATTCGAACCCACGCCTCCGAAGAGACTGGTGCCTTAAACCAGCGCCTTAGACCACTCGGCCACTCTACCAGAACACAAATGTCAACTCAGACAAATAAGCAAGAGCTTCATGTTATTAAACTAAGAAAATGCATGAGTCTGATAGAGGTGGGATTCGAACCCACGCCTCCGAAGAGACTGGTACCTGAAACCAGCGCCTTAGACCACTCGGCCACTCTACCTGGACAAACACTCGTCAACTAAGACAAATAAGCAAGAGCTTCATGTTATTAAACTAACAAAATGCATGAGTCTAATAGAGGTGGGATTCGAACCCACGCCTCCGAAGAAACTGGTGCCTAAAACCAGCGCCTTAGACCACTCGGCCACTCTACCTTAACACACTTGTCAACTCAGACAAATAAGCAAGAGCTTCATGTTATTAAACTAACAAAATGCATGAGTCTGATAGAGGTGGGATTCGAACCCACGCCTCCGAAGAGACTGGTGCCTTAAACCAGCGCCTTAGACCACTCGGCCACTCTACCAGAACACAAACGTCAACTCAGACAAATAAGCAAGAGCTTCATGTTATTAAACTAACAAAATGCATGAGTCTGATAGAGGTGGGATTCGAACCCACGCCTCCGAAGAGACTGGTGCCTAAAACCAGCGCCTTAGACCACTCGGCCACTCTACCTGAACACACTTGTCAACTCAGACAAATAAGCAAGAGCTTCATGTTATTAAACTAAGAAAATGCATGAGTATGATAGAGGTGGGATTCGAACCCACGCCTCCGAAGAGACTGGTACCTGAAACCAGCGCCTTAGACCACTCGGCCACTCTACCTGGACAAACACTCGTCAACTAAGACAAATAAGCAAGAGCTTCATGTTATTAAACTAAGAAAATGCATGAGTGTGATAGAGGTGGGATTCGAACCCACGCCTCCGAAGAGACTGGTACCTGATACCAGCGCCATAGACCACTCGGCCACTCTACCTGGACAAACACTCGTCAACTAAGATAAATAAGCAAGAGCTTCATGTTATTACACTAACAAAATGCATGAGTCTGATAGAGGTGGGATTCGAACCCACGCCTCCGAAGAAACTGGTGCCTAAAACCAGCGCCTTAGACCACTCGGCCACTCTACCTTAACACACTTGTCAACTCAGACAAATAAGCAAGAGCTTCATGTTATTAAACTAAGAAAATGCATGAGTCTGATAGAGGTGGGATTCGAACCCACGCCTCCGAAGAAACTGGTGCCTAAAACCAGCGCCTTAGACCACTCGGCCACTCTACCTTAACACACTTGTCAACTCAGACAAATAAGCAAGAGCTTCATGTTATTAAACTAAGAAAATGCATGAGTGTGATAGAGGTGGGATTCGAACCCACGCCTCCGAAGAGACTGGTACCTGATACCAGCGCCATAGACCACTCGGCCACTCTACCTGGACAAACACACGTCAACTAAGATAAATAAGCAAGAGCTTCATGTTATTACACTAACAAAATGCATGAGTCTGATAGAGGTGGGATTCGAACCCACGCCTCCGAAGAAACTGGTGCCTAAAACCAGCGCCTTAGACCACTCGGCCACTCTACCTTAACACACTTGTCAACTCAGACAAATAAGCAAGAGCTTCATGTTATTAAACTAAGAAAATGCATGAGTCTGATAGAGGTGGGTTTCGAACCCACGCCTCCGAAGAGACTGGTGCCTTAAACCAGCGCCTTAGACCACTCGGCCACTCTACCTGAACACACACGTCAACTCAGACAAATAAGCAAGAGCTTCATGTTATTAAACTAACAAAATGCATGAGTCTGATAGAGGTGGGATTCGAACCCACGCCTCCGAAGAGACTGGTGCCTTAAACCAGCGCCTCAGACCACTCGACCACTCTACCTGAACACACTTTTCAACTCAGACAAATAAGCAAGAGCTTCATGTTATTAAACTAAGAAAATGCATGAGTCTGATAGAGGTGGGATTCGAACCCACGCCTCCGAAGAGACTGGTGCCTTAAACCAGCGCCTTAGACCACTCGGCCACTCTACCTGAACACACTTGTCAACTCAGACAAATAAGCAAGAGCTTCATGTTATTAAACTAAGAAAATGCATGAGTGTGATAGAGGTGGGATTCGAACCCACGCCTCCGAAGAGACTGGTACCTGAAACCAGCGCCTTAGACCACTCGGCCACTCTACCTGGACAAACACTCGTCAACTCAGACAAATAGGCAAGAGCTTCATGATATTAAACTAAAAAAGTGCATGAGTCTGATAGAGGTGGGATTCGAACCCACGCCTCCGAAGAAACTGGTGCCTAAAACCAGCGCCTTAGACCACTCGGCCACTATACCTTAACACACTTGTCAACTCAGACAAATAAGCAAGAGCTTCATGTTATTAAACTAAGAAAATGCATGATCCTGATAGAGGTGGGATTCGACCCCACGCCTCCGAAGAGACCGGTGCCTAAAACCAGCGCCTTAGACCACTCGGCCACTCTACCTGGACAAACACTCGTCAACTAAGACAAATAAGCAAGAGCTTCATGTTATTAAACTAAGAAAATGCATGAGTGTGATAGAGGTGGGATTCGAACCCACGCCTCCGAAGAGACTGGTACCTGACACCAGCGCCATAGACCACTCGGCCACTCTACCTGAACACACACATCAACTCAGACAAATAAGCAAGAGCTTCATGTTATTAAACTAAGAAAATGCATGAGTCTGATTGAGGTGGGATTCGAACCCACGCCTCCGAAGAGACTGGTGCCTTAAACCAGCGCCTTAGACCACTCGGCCACTCTACCTGGACACACACCTCAACTCAGACAAATAAGCAAGAGCTTCATGTTATTAAACTAAGAAAATGCATGAGTCTGATAGAGGTGGGATTCGAACCCACGCCTCCGAAGAGACTGGTGCCTTAAACCAGCGCCTTAGACCACTCGGCCACTCTACCTGAACACACTTGTCAACTCAGACAAATAAGCAAGAGCTTCATGTTATTAAACTAAGAAAATGCATGAGTCTGATAGAGGTGGGTTTCGAACCCACGCCTCCGAAGAGACTGGTGCCTTAAACCAGCGCCTTAGACCACTCGGCCACTGTACCTGAACACACACGACAACTCAGACAAATAAGCAAGAGCTTCATGTTATTAAACTAAGAAAATGCATGAGTCTGATAGAGGTGGGTTTCGAACCCACGCCTCCGAAGAGACTGGTGCCTTAAACCAGCGCCTTAGACCACTCGGCCACTCTACCTGAACACACACGTCAACTAAGACAAATAAGCAAGAGCTTCATGTTATTAAATTAACAAAATGCATGAGTCTGATAGAGGTGGGATTCGAACCCACGCCTTCGAAGAGACCGGTGCCTAAAACCAGCGCCTTAGACCACTCGGCCACTCTACCTGAAAACAAAAGTAAACTCAGTCTATTAAGCAAAATCTTCACTTTAAAATTCTTAAAAACACAACAGACTGATAGAGGTGAGATTCGAAACCACGCCTCCGAAGAGACTGGTACCTGAAACCAGCACCTTAGACCACACGGCCACTCTAAATGAACACACTTTTCAACTCAGACAAATAAGCAAGAGCTTCATGTTATTAAACTAAGATAATGCATGAGTCTGATAGAGGTGGGATTCGAACCCACGCCTCCGAAGAGACTGGTGCCTTAAACCAGCGCCTTAGACCACTCGGCCACTCTACCTGAACAAACACGTCAACTAAGACAAATAAGCAAAAGCTTCATGTTATTAAACTAACAAAATGCATGAGTCTGATAGAGGTGGGATTCGAATCCACGCCATCGAAGAGACCGGTGCCTAAAACCAGCGCCTTAGACCACTCGGCCACTCTACCTGAAAGCAAAAGTAAACTCAGTGTATTAAGCAAAATCTTCACTTTAAAATTCTTAAAAACACAACAGACTGATAGAGGTGAGTTTCGAAACCACGCCTCCGAAGAGACTGGTACCTGAAACCAGCGCCTTAGACCACTCGGCCACTCTACCTGGACAAACACTCGTCAACTAAGACAAATAAGCAAGAGCTTCATGTTATTAAACTAAGAAAATGCATGAGTCTGATAGAGGTGGGTTTCGAACCCACGCCTCCGAAGAGACTGGTGCCTTAAACCAGCGCCTTAGACCACTCGGCCACTCTACCTGAACACACACGTCAACTCAGACAAATAAGACAGAGCTTCATGTTATTAAACTAAGAAAATGCATGAGTGTGATAGAGGTGGGATTCGAACCCACGCCTCCGAAGAGACTGGTGCCTAAAACCAGCGCCTTAGACCACTCGGTCACTCTACCTGAACACACTTGTCAGCTCAGACAAATAAGCAAGAGCTTCATGTTATTAAACTAACAAAATGCATGAGTCTGATAGAGGTGGGATTCAAACCCACGCCTCCGAAGAGACTGGTGCCTAAAACCAGCGCCTTAGACCACTCGGCCACTCTACCTGAACACACTTGTCAACTCAGACAAATAAGCAAGAGCTTCATGTTATTAAACTAAGAAAATGCATGAGTGTGATAGAGGTGGGATTCGAACCCACGCCTCCGAAGAGACTGGTACCTGAAACCAGCGCCTAAGACCACTCGGCCACTCTACCTGGACAAACACTCGTCAACTAAGACAAATAAGCAAGAGCTTCATGTTATTAAACTAACAAAATGCATGAGTCTGATAGAGGTGGGATTCGAACCCACGCCTCCGAAGAGACTGGTGCCTAAAACCAGCACCTTAGACCACTCGGCCACTCTACCTGAACACACTTGTCAACTCAGACAAATAAGCAAGAGCTTCATGTTATTAAACTAAGAAAATGAATGAAGTCTGATAGAGGTGGGATTCGAACCCACGCCTCCGAAGAAACTGGTGCCTAAAACCAGCGCCTTAGACCACTCGGCCACTCTACCTTAACACACTTGTCAACTCAGACAAATAAACAAGAGCTTCATGTTATTAAACTAAGAAAATGCATGAGTCTGATAGAGGTGGGTTTCGAACCCACGCCTCCGAAGAGACTGGTGCCTTAAACCAGCGCCTTAGACCACTCGGCCACTCTACCTGAACACACTTGTCAACTCAGACAAATAAGCAAGAGCTTCATGTTATTAAACTAAGAAAATGCATGAGTCTGATAGAGGTGGGTTTCGAACCCACGCCTCCGAAGAGACTGGTGCCTTAAACCAGCGCCTTAGACCACTCGGCCACTCTACCTGAACACACACGTCAACTCAGACAAATAAGCAAGAGCTTCATGTTATTAAACTAACAAAATGCATGGGTCTGATAGAGGTGGGATTCGAACCCACGCCTCCGAAGAGACTGGTGCCTAAAACCAGCGCCTTAGACCACTCGGCCACTCTACCTGAACACACACGTCAACTCAGACAAATAAGCAAGAGCTTCATGTTATTAAACTAACAAAATGCATGAGTCTGATAGAGGTGGGATTCGAACCCACGCCTCCGAAGAGACTGGTGCCTAAAACCAGCGCCTTAGACCACACGGCCACTCTAAATGAACACACTTTCCAACTCAGACAAATAAGCAAGAGCTTCATGTTATTAAACTAAGATAATGCATGACTCTGATAGAGGTGGGATTCGAACCCACGCCTCCGAAGAGACTGGTGCCTAAAACCAGCGCCTTAGACCACTCGGCCACTCTACCTGAACACACTTGTCAGCTCAGACAAATAAGCAAGAGCTTCATGTTATTAAACTAACAAAATGCATGAGTCTGATAGAGGTGGGATTGAAACCCACGCCTCCGAAGAGACTGGTACCTAAAACCAGCGCCTTAGACCACTCGGCCACTCTACCTGAACACACTTGTCAACTCAGACAAATAAGCAAGAGCTTCATGTTATTAAACTAAGAAAATGCATGAGTGTGATAGAGGTTGGATTCGAACCCACGCCTCCGAAGAGACTGGTACCTGAAACCTGCGCCTTAGACCACTCGGCCACTCTACCTGGACAAACACTCGTCAACTAAGACAAATAAGCAAGAGCTTCATGTTATTAAACTAAGAAAATGCATGAGTCTGATAGAGGTGGGTTTCGAACCCACGCCTCCGAAGAGACTGGTGCCTTAAACCAGCGCCTTAGACCACTCGGCCACTCTACCTGAACACACACGTCAACTCAGACAAATAAGACAGAGCTTCATGTTATTAAACTAAGAAAATGCATGAGTGTGATAGAGGTGGGATTCGAACCCACGCCTCCGAAGAGACTGGTGCCTAAAACCAGCGCCTTAGACCACTCGGTCACTCTACCTGAACACACTTGTCAGCTCAGACAAATAAGCAAGAGCTTCATGTTATTAAACTAACAAAATGCATGAGTCTGATAGAGGTGGGATTCAAACCCACGCCTCCGAAGAGACTGGTGCCTAAAACCAGCGCCTTAGACCACTCGGCCACTCTACCTGAACACACTTGTCAACTCAGACAAATAAGCAAGAGCTTCATGTTATTAAACTAAGAAAATGCATGAGTGTGATAGAGGTGGGATTCGAACCCACGCCTCCGAAGAGACTGGTACCTGAAACCAGCGCCTAAGACCACTCGGCCACTCTACCTGGACAAACACTCGTCAACTAAGACAAATAAGCAAGAGCTTCATGTTATTAAACTAACAAAATGCATGAGTCTGATAGAGGTGGGATTCGAACCCACGCCTCCGAAGAGACTGGTGCCTAAAACCAGCACCTTAGACCACTCGGCCACTCTACCTGAACACACTTGTCAACTCAGACAAATAAGCAAGAGCTTCATGTTATTAAACTAAGAAAATGAATGAAGTCTGATAGAGGTGGGTTTCGAACCCACGCCTCCGAAGAGACTGGTGCCTTAAACCAGCGCCTTAGACCACTCGGCCACTCTACCTGAACACACACGTCAACTCAGACAAATAAGCAAGAGCTTCATGTTATTAAACTAACAAAATGCATGAGTCTGATAGAGGTGGGATTCGAACCCACGCCTCCGAAGAAACTGGTGCCTAAAACCAGCGCCTTAGACCACTCGGCCACTCTACCTTAACACACTTGTCAACTCAGACAAATAAACAAGAGCTTCATGTTATTAAACTAAGAAAATGCATGAGTCTGATAGAGGTGGGTTTCGAACCCACGCCTCCGAAGAGACTGGTGCCTTAAACCAGCGCCTTAGACCACTCGGCCACTCTACCTGAACACACTTGTCAACTCAGACAAATAAGCAAGAGCTTCATGTTATTAAACTAAGAAAATGCATGAGTCTGATAGAGGTGGGTTTCGAACCCACGCCTCCGAAGAGACTGGTGCCTTAAACCAGCGCCTTAGACCACTCGGCCACTCTACCTGAACACACACGTCAACTCAGACAAATAAGCAAGAGCTTCATGTTATTAAACTAACAAAATGCATGGGTCTGATAGAGGTGGGATTCGAACCCACGCCTCCGAAGAGACTGGTGCCTAAAACCAGCGCCTTAGACCACTCGGCCACTCTACCTGAACACACACGTCAACTCAGACAAATAAGCAAGAGCTTCATGTTATTAAACTAACAAAATGCATGAGTCTGATAGAGGTGGGATTCGAACCCACGCCTCCGAAGAGACTGGTGCCTAAAACCAGCGCCTTAGACCACACGGCCACTCTAAATGAACACACTTTTCAACTCAGACAAATAAGCAAGAGCTTCATGTTATTAAACTAAGATAATGCATGACTCTGATAGAGGTGGGATTCGAACCCACGCCTCCGAAGAGACTGGTGCCTAAAACCAGCGCCTTAGACCACTCGGCCACTCTACCTTAACACACTTTTCAACTCAGACAAATAAGCAAGAGCTTCATGTTATTAAACTAAGATAACGCATGACTCTGATAGAGGTGGGATTCGAACCCACGCCTCCGAAGAGACTGGTGCCTTAAACCAGCGCCTCAGACCACTCGGCCACTCTACCTGAACACACTTTTCAACTCAGACAAATAAGCAAGAGCTTCATGTTATTAAACTAAGAAAATGCATGAGTGTGATAGAGGTTGGATTCGAACCCACGCCTCCGAAGAGACTGGTACCTGAAACCAGCGCCTTAGACCACTCGGCCACTCTACCTGGACAAACACTCGTCAACTAAGACAAATAAGCAAGAGCTTCATGTTATTAAACTAAGAAAATGCATGAGTCTGATAGAGGTGGGTTTCGAACCCACGCCTCCGAAGAGACTGGTGCCTTAAACCAGCGCCTTAGACCACTCGGCCACTCTACCTGAACACACACGTCAACTCAGACAAATAAGACAGAGCTTCATGTTATTAAACTAAGAAAATGCATGAGTGTGATAGAGGTGGGATTCGAACCCACGCCTCCGAAGAGACTGGTGCCTAAAACCAGCGCCTTAGACCACTCGGTCACTCTACCTGAACTCACTTGTCAGCTCAGACAAATAAGCAAGAGCTTCATGTTATTAAACTAACAAAATGCATGAGTCTGATAGAGGTGGGATTCAAACCCACGCCTCCGAAGAGACTGGTGCCTAAAACCAGCGCCTTAGACCACTCGGCCACTCTACCTGAACACACTTGTCAACTCAGACAAATAAGCAAGAGCTTCATGTTATTAAACTAAGAAAATGCATGAGTGTGATAGAGGTGGGATTCGAACCCACGCCTCCGAAGAGACTGGTACCTGAAACCAGCGCCTAAGACCACTCGGCCACTCTACCTGGACAAACACTCGTCAACTAAGACAAATAAGCAAGAGCTTCATGTTATTAAACTAACAAAATGCATGAGTCTGATAGAGGTGGGATTCGAACCCACGCCTCCGAAGAGACTGGTGCCTAAAACCAGCACCTTAGACCACTCGGCCACTCTACCTGAACACACTTGTCAACTCAGACAAATAAGCAAGAGCTTCATGTTATTAAACTAAGAAAATGAATGAAGTCTGATAGAGGTGGGTTTCGAACCCACGCCTCCGAAGAGACTGGTGCCTTAAACCAGCGCCTTAGACCACTCGGCCACTCTACCTGAACACACACGTCAACTCAGACAAATAAGCAAGAGCTTCATGTTATTAAACTAACAAAATGCATGAGTCTGATAGAGGTGGGATTCGAACCCACGCCTCCGAAGAAACTGGTGCCTAAAACCAGCGCCTTAGACCACTCGGCCACTCTACCTTAACACACTTGTCAACTCAGACAAATAAACAAGAGCTTCATGTTATTAAACTAACAAAATGCATGAGTCTGATAGAGGTGGGTTTCGAACCCACGCCTCCGAAGAGACTGGTGCCTTAAACCAGCGCCTTAGACCACTCGGCCACTCTACCTGAACACACACGTCAACTCAGACAAATAAGCAAGAGCTTCATGTTATTAAACTAACAAAATGCATGAGTCTGATAGAGGTGGGATTCGAACCCACGCCTCCGAAGAAACTGGTGCCTAAAACCAGCGCCTTAGATCACTCGGCCACTCTACCTTAACACACTTGTCAACTCAGACAAATAAACAAGAGCTTCATGTTATTAAACTAAGAAAATGCATGAGTCTGATAGAGGTGGGTTTCGAACCCACGCCTCCGAAGAGACTGGTGCCTTAAACCAGCGCCTTAGACCACTCGGCCACTCTACCTGAACACACTTGTCAACTCAGACAAATAAGCAAGAGCTCCATGTTATTAAACTAAGAAAATGCATGAGTCTGATAGAGGTGGGTTTCGAACCCACGCCTCCGAAGAGACTGGTGCCTTAAACCAGCGCCTTAGACCACTCGGCCACTCTACCTGAACACACACGTCAACTCAGACAAATAAGCAAGAGCTTCATGTTATTAAACTAACAAAATGCATGGGTCTGATAGAGGTGGGATTCGAACCCACGCCTCCGAAGAGACTGGTGCCTTAAACCAGCGCCTTAGACCACTCGGCCACTCTACCTGAACACACACGTCAACTCAGACAAATAAGCAAGAGCTTCATGTTATTAAACTAACAAAATGCATGAGTCTGATAGAGGTGGGATTCGAACCCACGCCTCCGAAGAGACTGGTGCCTAAAACCAGCGCCTTAGACCACTCGGCCACTCTACCTTAACACACTTTTCAACTCAGACAAATAAGCAAGAGCTTCATGTTATTAAACTAAGATAATGCATGACTCTGATAGAGGTGGGATTCGAACCCACGCCTCCGAAGAGACTGGTGCCTTAAACCAGCGCCTCAGACCACTCGGCCACTCTACCTGAACACACTTTTCAACTCAGACAAATAAGCAAGAGCTTCATGTTATTACACTAAGAAAATGCATGAGTGTGATAGAGGTTGGATTCGAACCCACGCCTCCAAAGAGACTGGTACCTGAAACCAGCGCCTTAGACCACTCTACCTGGACAAACACTCGTCAACTAAGACAAATAAGCAAGAGCTTCATGTTATTAAACTAAGAAAATGCATGAGTCTGATAGAGGTGGGTTTCGAACCCACGCCTCCGAAGAGACTGGTGCCTTAAACCAGCGCCTTAGACCACTCGGCCACTCTACCTGAACACACACGTCAACTCAGACAAATAAGACAGAGCTTCATGTTATTAAACTAAGAAAATGCATGAGTGTGATAGAGGTGGGATTCGAACCCACGCCTCCGAAGAGACTGGTGCCTAAAACCAGCGCCTTAGACCACTCGGTCACTCTACCTGAACACACTTGTCAGCTCAGACAAATAAGCAAGAGCTTCATGTTATTAAACTAACAAAATGCATGAGTCTGATAGAGGTGGGATTCAAACCCACGCCTCCGAAGAGACTGGTGCCTAAAACCAGCGCCTTAGACCACTCGGCCACTCTACCTGAACACACTTGTCAACTCAGACAAATAAGCAAGAGCTTCATGTTATTAAACTAAGAAAATGCATGAGTGTGATAGAGGTGGGATTCGAACCCACGCCTCCGAAGAGACTGGTACCTGAAACCAGCGCCTAAGACCACTCGGCCACTCTACCTGGACAAACACTCGTCAACTAAGACAAATAAGCAAGAGCTTCATGTTATTAAACTAACAAAATGCATGAGTCTGATAGAGGTGGGATTCGAACCCACGCCTCCGAAGAGACTGGTGCCTAAAACCAGCACCTTAGACCACTCGGCCACTCTACCTGAACACACTTGTCAACTCAGACAAATAAGCAAGAGCTTCATGTTATTAAACTAAGAAAATGAATGAAGTCTGATAGAGGTGGGTTTCGAACCCACGCCTCCGAAGAGACTGGTGCCTTAAACCAGCGCCTTAGACCACTCGGCCACTCTACCTGAACACACACGTCAACTCAGACAAATAAGCAAGAGCTTCATGTTATTAAACTAACAAAATGCATGAGTCTGATAGAGGTGGGATTCGAACCCACGCCTCCGAAGAAACTGGTGCCTAAAACCAGCGCCTTAGACCACTCGGCCACTCTACCTTAACACACTTGTCAACTCAGACAAATAAACAAGAGCTTCATGTTATTAAACTAAGAAAATGCATGAGTCTGATAGAGGTGGGTTTCGAACCCACGCCTCCGAAGAGACTGGTGCCTAAAACCAGCGCCTTAGACCACTCGGTCACTCTACCTGAACTCACTTGTCAGCTCAGACAAATAAGCAAGAGCTTCATGTTATTAAACTAACAAAATGCATGAGTCTGATAGAGGTGGGATTCAAACCCACGCCTCCGAAGAGACTGGTGCCTAAAACCAGCGCCTTAGACCACTCGGCCACTCTACCTGAACACACTTGTCAACTCAGACAAATAAGCAAGAGCTTCATGTTATTAAACTAAGAAAATGCATGAGTGTGATAGAGGTGGGATTCGAACCCACGCCTCCGAAGAGACTGGTACCTGAAACCAGCGCCTAAGACCACTCGGCCACTCTACCTGGACAAACACTCGTCAACTAAGACAAATAAGCAAGAGCTTCATGTTATTAAACTAACAAAATGCATGAGTCTGATAGAGGTGGGATTCGAACCCACGCCTCCGAAGAGACTGGTGCCTAAAACCAGCACCTTAGACCACTCGGCCACTCTACCTGAACACACTTGTCAACTCAGACAAATAAGCAAGAGCTTCATGTTATTAAACTAAGAAAATGAATGAAGTCTGATAGAGGTGGGTTACGAACCCACGCCTCCGAAGAGACTGGTGCCTTAAACCAGCGCCTTAGACCACTCGGCCACTCTACCTGAACACACACGTCAACTCAGACAAATAAGCAAGAGCTTCATGTTATTAAACTAACAAAATGCATGAGTCTGATAGAGGTGGGATTCGAACCCACGCCTCCGAAGAAACTGGTGCCTAAAACCAGCGCCTTAGACCACTCGGCCACTCTACCTTAACACACTTGTCAACTCAGACAAATAAACAAGAGCTTCATGTTATTAAACTAACAAAATGCATGAGTCTGATAGAGGTGGGTTTCGAACCCACGCCTCCGAAGAGACTGGTGCCTTAAACCAGCGCCTTAGACCACTCGGCCTTTCTACCTGAACACACACGTCAACTCAGACAAATAAGCAAGAGCTTCATGTTATTAAACTAACAAAATGCATGAGTCTGATAGAGGTGGGATTCGAACCCACGCCTCCGAAGAAACTGGTGCCTAAAACCAGCGCCTTAGACCACTCGGCCACTCTACCTTAACACACTTGTCAACTCAGACAAATAAACAAGAGCTTCATGTTATTAAACTAAGAAAATGCATGAGTCTGATAGAGGTGGGTTTCGAACCCACGCCTCCGAAGAGACTGGTGCCTTAAACCAGCGCCTTAGACCACTCGGCCACTCTACCTGAACATACTTGTCAACTCAGACAAATAAGCAAGAGCTTCATGTTATTAAACTAAGAAAATGCATGAGTCTGATAGAGGTGGGTTTCGAACCCACGCCTCCGAAGAGACTGGTGCCTTAAACCAGCGCCTTAGACCACTCGGCCACTCTACCTGAACACACACGTCAACTCAGACAAATAAGCAAGAGCTTCATGTTATTAAACTAACAAAATGCATGGGTCTGATAGAGGTGGGATTCGAACCCACGCCTCCGAAGAGACTGGTGCCTAAAACCAGCGCCTTAGACCACTCGGCCACTCTACCTGAACACACACGTCAACTCAGACAAATAAGCAAGAGCTTCATGTTATTAAACTAACAAAATGCATGAGTCTGATAGAGGTGGGATTCGAACCCACGCCTCCGAAGAGACTGGTGCCTAAAACCAGCGCCTTAGACCACTCGGCCACTCTACCTTAACACACTTTTCAACTCAGACAAATAAGCAAGAGCTTCATGTTATTAAACTAAGATAATGCATGACTCTGATAGAGGTGGGATTCGAACCCACGCCTCCGAAGAGACTGGTGCCTTAAACCAGCGCCTCAGACCACTCGGCCACTCTACCTGAACACACTTTTCAACTCAGACAAATAAGCAAGAGCTTCATGTTATTAAACTAAGAAAATGCATGAGTGTGATAGAGGTTGGATTCGAACCCACGCCTCCAAAGAGACTGGTACCTGAAACCAGCGCCTTAGACCACTCTACCTGGACAAACACTCGTCAACTAAGACAAATAAGCAAGAGCTTCATGTTATTAAACTAAGAAAATGCATGAGTCTGATAGAGGTGGGTTTCGAACCCACGCCTCCGAAGAGACTGGTGCCTTAAACCAGCGCCTTAGACCACTCGGCCACTCTACCTGAACACACACGTCAACTCAGACAAATAAGACAGAGCTTCATGTTATTAAACTAAGAAAATGCATGAGTGTGATAGAGGTGGGATTCGAACCCACGCCTCCGAAGAGACTGGTGCCTAAAACCAGCGCCTTAGACCACTCGGTCACTCTACCTGAACACACTTGTCAGCTCAGACAAATAAGCAAGAGCTTCATGTTATTAAACTAACAAAATGCATGAGTCTGATAGAGGTGGGATTCAAACCCACGCCTCCGAAGAGACTGGTGCCTAAAACCAGCGCCTTAGACCACTCTGCCACTCTACCTGAACACACTTGTCAACTCAGACAAATAAGCAAGAGCTTCATGTTATTAAACTAAGAAAATGCATGAGTGTGATAGAGGTGGGATTCGAACCCACGCCTCCGAAGAGACTGGTACCTGAAACCAGCGCCTAAGACCACTCGGCCACTCTACCTGGACAAACACTCGTCAACTAAGACAAATAAGCAAGAGCTTCATGTTATTAAACTAACAAAATGCATGAGTCTGATAGAGGTGGGATTCGAACCCACGCCTCCGAAGAGACTGGTGCCTAAAACCAGCACCTTAGACCACTCGGCCACTCTACCTGAACACACTTGTCAACTCAGACAAATAAGCAAGAGCTTCATGTTATTAAACTAAGAAAATGAATGAAGTCTGATAGAGGTGGGTTTCGAACCCACGCCTCCGAAGAGACTGGTGCCTTAAACCAGCGCCTTAGACCACTCGGCCACTCTACCTGAACACACACGTCAACTCAGACAAATAAGCAAGAGCTTCATGTTATTAAACTAACAAAATGCATGAGTCTGATAGAGGTGGGATTCGAACCCACGCCTCCGAAGAAACTGGTGCCTAAAACCAGCGCCTTAGACCACTCGGCCACTCTACCTTAACACACTTGTCAACTCAGACAAATAAACAAGAGCTTCATGTTATTAAACTAAGAAAATGCATGAGTCTGATAGAGGTGGGTTTCGAACCCACGCCTCCGAAGAGACTGGTGCCTTAAACCAGCGCCTTAGACCACTCGGCCACTCTACCTGAACACACACGTCAACTCAGACAAATAAGCAAGAGCTTCATGTTATTAAACTAACAAAATGCATGAGTCTGATAGAGGTGGGATTCGAACACACGCCTCCGAAGAAACTGGTGCCTAAAACCAGCGCCTTAGACCACTCGGCCACTCTACCTTAACACACTTGTCAACTCAGACAAATAAACAAGAGCTTCATGTTATTAAACTAAGAAAATGCATGAGTCTGATAGAGGTGGGTTTCGAACCCACGCCTCCGAAGAGACTGGTGCCTTAAACCAGCGCCTTAGACCACTCGGCCACTCTACCTGAACACACTTGTCAACTCAGACAAATAAGCAAGAGCTTCATGTTATTAAACTAAGAAAATGCATGAGTCTGATAGAGGTGGGTTTCGAACCCACGCCTCCGAAGAGACTGGTGCCTTAAACCAGCGCCTTAGACCACTCGGCCACTCTACCTGAACACACACGTCAACTCAGACAAATAAGCAAGAGCTTCATGTTATTAAACTAACAAAATGCATGGGTCTGATAGAGGTGGGATTCGAACCCACGCCTCCGAAGAGACTGGTGCCTAAAACCAGCGCCTTAGACCACTCGGCCACTCTACCTGAACACACACGTCAACTCAGACAAATAAGCAAGAGCTTCATGTTATTAAACTAACAAAATGCATGAGTCTGATAGAGGTGGGATTCGAACCCACGCCTCCGAAGAGACTGGTGCCTAAAACCAGCGCCTTAGACCACTCGGCCACTCTACCTTAACACACTTTTCAACTCAGACAAATAAGCAAGAGCTTCATGTTATTAAACTAAGATAATGCATGACTCTGATAGAGGTGGGATTCGAACCCACGCCTCCGAAGAGACTGGTGCCTAAAACCAGCGCCTTAGACCACTCGGCCACTCTACCTTAACACACTTTTCAACTCAGACAAATAAGCAAGAGCTTCATGTTATTAAACTAAGATAATGCATGACTCTGATAGAGGTGGGATTCGAACCCACGCCTCCGAAGAGACTGGTGCCTTAAACCAGCGCCTCAGACCACTCGGCCACTCTACCTGAACACACTTTTCAACTCAGACAAATAAGCAAGAGCTTCATGTTATTAAACTAAGAAAATGCATGAGTCTGATAGAGGTGGGATTCGAACCCACGCCTCCGAAGAGACTGGTGCCTAAAACCAGCGCCTTAGACCACTCGGCCACTCTACCTGAACACACTTGTCAACTCAGACAAATAAGCAAGAGCTTCATGTTATTAAACTAAGAAAATGCATGAGTCTGATAGAGGTGAGATTCGAACCCACGCCTCCGAAGAGACTGGTGCCTTAAACCAGCGCCTTAGACCACACGGCCACTCTAAATGAACACACTTTTCAACTCAGACAAATAAGCAAGAGCTTCATGTTATTAAACTAAGATAATGCATGAGTCTGATAGAGGTGGGATTCGAACCCACGCCTCCGAAGAGACTGGTGCCTTAAACCAGCACCTTAGACCACACGGCCACTCTACCTGAACAAACACGTCAGCTCAGACAAATGAGCAAGAGCTTCATGTTATTAAACTATGAAAATGCATGAATCTGATAGAGGTGGGACTCGAACCCACGCCTCCGAAGAGACTGGTACCTGAAACCAGCGCCTTAGACCACTCGGCCACTCTACCTGAACACACTTTTCAACTCAGACAAATAAGCAAGAGCTTCATGTTATTAAACTAAGAAAATGCATGACTCTGATAGAGGTGGGTTTCGAACCCACGCCTCCGAAGAGACTGGTGCCTTAAACCAGCGCCTTAGACCACTCGGCCACTCTACCTGAACACACACGTCAACTCAGACAAATAAGCAAGAGCTTCATGTTATTAAACTAACAAAATGCATGGGTCTGATAGAGGTGGGATTCGAACCCACGCCTCCGAAGAGACTGGTGCCTAAAACCAGCGCCTTAGACCACTCGGCCACTCTACCTGAACACACACGTCAACTCAGACAAATAAGCAAGAGCTTCATGTTATTAAACTAACAAAATGCATGAGTCTGATAGAGGTGGGATTCGAACCCACGCCTCCGAAGAGACTGGTGCCTAAAACCAGCGCCTTAGACCACTCGGCCACTCTACCTGAACACACTTGTCAACTCAGACAAATAAGCAAGAGCTTCATGTTATTAAACTAAGAAAATGCATGAGTCTGATAGAGGTGGGATTCGAACCCACGCCTCCGAAGAGACTGGTGCCTTAAACCAGCGCCTTAGACCACACGGCCACTCTAAATGAACACACTTTTCAACTCAGACAAATAAGCAAGAGCTTCATGTTATTAAACTAAGATAATGCATGAGTCTGATAGAGGTGGGATTCGAACCCACGCCTCCGAAGAGACTGGTGCCTTAAACCAGCACCTTAGACCACACGGCCACTCTACCTGAACAAACACGTCAGCTCAGACAAATGAGCAAGAGCTTCATGTTATTAAACTATGAAAATGCATGAATCTGATAGAGGTGGGACTCGAACCCACGCCTCCGAAGAGACTGGTACCTGAAACCAGCGCCTTAGACCACTCGGCCACTCTACCTGAACACACTTTTCAACTCAGACAAATAAGCAAGAGCTTCATGTTATTAAACTAAGAAAATGCATGACTCTGATAGAGGTGGGATTCGAACCCACGCCTCCGAAGAGACTGGTGCCTTAAACCAGCGCCTTAGACCACTCGCCCACTCTACCTGAACACACACGTCAACTAAGACAAATAAGCAAAAGCTTCATGTTATTAAACTAACAAAATGCATGAGTCTGATAGAGGTGGGATTCGAATCCACGCCATCGAAGAGACCGGTGCCTAAAACCAGCGCCTTAGACCACTCGGCCACTCTACCTGAAAGCAAAAGTAAACTCAGTCTATTAAGCAAAATCTTCACTTTAAAATTCTTAAAAACACAACAGACTGATAGAAGTGAGTTTCGAAACCACGCCTCCGAAGAGACTGGTACCTGAAACCGGCGCCTTAGACCACTCGGCCACTCTCCCTGGACAAACACTCGTCAACTAAGACAAATAAGCAAGAGCTTCATGTTATTAAACTAACAAAATGCATGAGTCTGATAGAGGTGGGATTCGAACCCACGCCTCCGAAAAGACTGGTGCCTAAAACCAGCGCCTTAGACCACTCGGCCACTCTACCTGAACACACTTGTCAACTCAGACAAATAAGCAAGAGCTTGATGTTATTAAACTAAGAAAATGCATGAGTCTGATAGAGGTTGGATTCGAACCCACGCCTCCGAAAAGACTGGTGCCTTAAACCAGCGCCTTAGACCACTCGGCCAATCTACCTGAACACACTTGTCAACTCAGACAAATAAGCAAGAGCTTGATGTTATTAAACTAACAAAATGCATGAGTCTGATAGAGGTGGGATTCGAACCCACGCCTCCGAAGAGACTGGTGCCTAAAACCAGCGCCTTAGACCACTCGGCCACTCTACCTGAACACACTTGTCAACTCAGACAAATAAGCAAGAGCTTCATGTTATTAAACTAAGAAAATGCATGAGTCTGATAGAGGTGAGATTCGAACCCACGCCTCCGAAGAGACCGGTGCCTAAAACCAGCGCCTTAGACCACTCGGCCACTCTACCTGAAAGCAAAAGTAAACTCAGTCTATTAAGCAAAATCTTCACTTTAAAATTCTTAAAAACACAACAGACTGATAGAAGTGAGTTTCGAAACCACGCCTCCGAAGAGACTGGTACCTGAAACCGGCGCCTTAGACCACTCGGCCACTCTCCCTGGACAAACACACTTTTCAACTCAGACAAATAAGCAAGAGCTTCATGTTATTAAACTAAGATAATGCATGACTCTGATAGAGGTGGGATTCGAACCCACGCCTCCGAAGAGACTGGTGCCTTAAACCAGCGCCTCAGACCACTCGGCCACTCTACCTGAACACACTTTTCAACTCAGACAAATAAGCAAGAGCTTCATGTTATTAAACTAAGAAAATGCATGAGTCTGATAGAGGTGGGATTCGAACCCACGCCTCCGAAGAGACTGGTGCCTAAAACCAGCGCCTTAGACCACTCGGCCACTCTACCTGAACACACTTGTCAACTCAGACAAATAAGCAAGAGCTTCATGTTATTAAACTAAGAAAATGCATGAGTCTGATAGAGGTGAGATTCGAACCCACGCCTCCGAAGAGACTGGTGCCTTAAACCAGCGCCTTAGACCACACGGCCACTCTAAATGAACACACTTTTCAACTCAGACAAATAAGCAAGAGCTTCATGTTATTAAACTAAGATAATGCATGAGTCTGATAGAGGTGGGATTCGAACCCACGCCTCCGAAGAGACTGGTGCCTTAAACCAGCACCTTAGACCACACGGCCACTCTACCTGAACAAACACGTCAGCTCAGACAAATGAGCAAGAGCTTCATGTTATTAAACTATGAAAATGCATGAATCTGATAGAGGTGGGACTCGAACCCACGCCTCCGAAGAGACTGGTACCTGAAACCAGCGCCTTAGACCACTCGGCCACTCTACCTGAACACACTTTTCAACTCAGACAAATAAGCAAGAGCTTCATGTTATTAAACTAAGAAAATGCATGACTCTGATAGAGGTGGGTTTCGAACCCACGCCTCCGAAGAGACTGGTGCCTTAAACCAGCGCCTTAGACCACTCGGCCACTCTACCTGAACACACACGTCAACTCAGACAAATAAGCAAGAGCTTCATGTTATTAAACTAACAAAATGCATGGGTCTGATAGAGGTGGGATTCGAACCCACGCCTCCGAAGAGACTGGTGCCTAAAACCAGCGCCTTAGACCACTCGGCCACTCTACCTGAACACACACGTCAACTCAGACAAATAAGCAAGAGCTTCATGTTATTAAACTAACAAAATGCATGAGTCTGATAGAGGTGGGATTCGAACCCACGCCTCCGAAGAGACTGGTGCCTAAAACCAGCGCCTTAGACCACTCGGCCACTCTACCTGAACACACTTGTCAACTCAGACAAATAAGCAAGAGCTTCATGTTATTAAACTAAGAAAATGCATGAGTCTGATAGAGGTGGGATTCGAACCCACGCCTCCGAAGAGACTGGTGCCTTAAACCAGCGCCTTAGACCACACGGCCACTCTAAATGAACACACTTTTCAACTCAGACAAATAAGCAAGAGCTTCATGTTATTAAACTAAGATAATGCATGAGTCTGATAGAGGTGGGATTCGAACCCACGCCTCCGAAGAGACTGGTGCCTTAAACCAGCACCTTAGACCACACGGCCACTCTACCTGAACAAACACGTCAGCTCAGACAAATGAGCAAGAGCTTCATGTTATTAAACTATGAAAATGCATGAATCTGATAGAGGTGGGACTCGAACCCACGCCTCCGAAGAGACTGGTACCTGAAACCAGCGCCTTAGACCACTCGGCCACTCTACCTGAACACACTTTTCAACTCAGACAAATAAGCAAGAGCTTCATGTTATTAAACTAAGAAAATGCATGACTCTGATAGAGGTGGGATTCGAACCCACGCCTCCGAAGAGACTGGTGCCTTAAACCAGCGCCTTAGACCACTCGCCCACTCTACCTGAACACACACGTCAACTAAGACAAATAAGCAAAAGCTTCATGTTATTAAACTAACAAAATGCATGAGTCTGATAGAGGTGGGATTCGAATCCACGCCATCGAAGAGACCGGTGCCTAAAACCAGCGCCTTAGACCACTCGGCCACTCTACCTGAAAGCAAAAGTAAACTCAGTCTATTAAGCAAAATCTTCACTTTAAAATTCTTAAAAACACAACAGACTGATAGAAGTGAGTTTCGAAACCACGCCTCCGAAGAGACTGGTACCTGAAACCGGCGCCTTAGACCACTCGGCCACTCTCCCTGGACAAACACTCGTCAACTAAGACAAATAAGCAAGAGCTTCATGTTATTAAACTAACAAAATGCATGAGTCTGATAGAGGTGGGATTCGAACCCACGCCTCCGTAGAGACTGGTGCCTAAAACCAGCGCCTTAGACCACTCGGCCACTCTACCTGAACACACTTGTCAACTCAGACAAATAAGCAAGAGCTTGATGTTATTAAACTAACAAAATGCATGAGTCTGATAGAGGTGGGATTCGAACCCACGCCTCCGAAGAGACTGGTGCCTAAAACCAGCGCCTTAGACCACTCGGCCACTCTACCTGAACACACTTGTCAACTCAGACAAATAAGCAAGAGCTTCATGTTATTAAACTAAGAAAATGCATGAGTGTGATAGAGGTTGGATTCGAACCCACGCCTCCGAAAAGACTGGTGCCTTAAAACCAGCGCCTTAGACCACTCGGCCAATCTACCTGAACACACTTGTCAACTCAGACAAATAGGCAAGAGCTTCATGTTATTAAACTAAGAAAATGCATGAGTCTGATAGAGGTGGGTTTCGAACCCACGCCTCCGAAGAGACTGGTGCCTTAAGCCAGCGCCTTAGACCACTCGGCCACTCTACCTGAACACACACGTCAACTCAGACAAATAAGCAAGAGCTTCATGTTATTAAACTAACAAAATGCATGAGTCTGATAGAGGAGGGATTCGAACCCACGCCTCCGAAGAGACTGGTGCCTAAAACCAGCGCCTTAGACCACTCGGCCACTCTACCTGAACACACTTGTCAACTCAGACAAATAAGCAAGAGCTTCATGTTATTAAACTAAGAAAATGCATGAGTGTGATAGAGATGGGATTCGAACCCACGCCTCCGAAGAGACTGGTGCCTTAAACCAGCGCCTTAGACCACTCGGCCACTCTACCTGAACACACTTGTCAACTCAGACAAATAAGCAAGAGCTTCATGTTATTAAACTAAGAAAATGCATGAGTCTGATAGAGGTGGGTTTCGAACCCACGCCTCCGAAGAGACTGGTGCCTTAAGCCAGCGCCTTAGACCACTCGGCCACTCTACCTGAACACACACGTCAACTCAGACAAATAAGCAAGAGCTTCATGTTATTAAACTAACAAAATGCATGAGTCTGATAGAGGTGGGTTTCGAACCCACGCCTCCGAAGAGACTGGTGCCTTAAACCAGCGCCTTAGACCACTCGGCCACTCTACCTGAACACACACGTCAACTCAGACAAATAAGCAAGAGCTTCATGTTATTAAACTAAGAAAATGCATGAGTCTGATAGAGGTGGGATTCGAACCCACGCCTCCGAAGAGACTGGTGCCTAAAACCAGCGCCTTAGACCACTCGGTCACTCTACCTGAACACACTTGTCAGCTCAGACAAATAAGCAAGAGCTTCATGTTATTAAACTAAGAAAATGCATGAGTGTGATAGAGGTGGGATTCGAACCCACGCCTCCGAAGAGACTGGTACCTGAAACCACCGCCTTAGACCACTCGGCCACTCTACCTGGACAAACACTCGTCAACTAAGACAAATAAGCAAGAGCTTCATGTTATTAAACTAACAAAATGCTTGAGTCTGATAGAGGTGGGATTCGAACCCACGCCTCCGAAGAGACTGGTGCCTAAAACCAGCGCCTTAGACCACTCGGCCACTCTACCTTAACACACTTGTCAACTCAGACAAATAAGCAAGAGCTTCATGTTATTAAACTAAGAAAATGAATGAAGTCTGATAGAGGTGGGTTTCGAACCCACGCCTCCGAAGAGACTGGTGCCTTAAACCAGCGCCTTAGACCACACGGCCACTCTAAATGAACACACTTTTCAACTCAGACAAATAAGCAAGAGCTTCATGTTATTAAACTATGAAAATGCATGAATCTGATAGAGGTGGGACTCGAACCCACGCCTCCGAAGAGACTGGTACCTGAAACCAGCGCCTTAGACCACTCGGCCACTCTACCTGAACACACTTTTCAACTCAGACAAATAAGCAAGAGCTTCATGTTATTAAACTAAGAAAATGCATGACTCTGATAGAGGTGGGATTCGAACCCACGCCTCCGAAGAGACTGGTGCCTTAAACCAGCGCCTTAGACCACTCGCCCACTCTACCTGAACACACACGTCAACTAAGACAAATAAGCAAAAGCTTCATGTTATTAAACTAACAAAATGCATGAGTCTGATAGAGGTGGGATTCGAATCCACGCCATCGAAGAGACCGGTGCCTAAAACCAGCGCCTTAGACCACTCGGCCACTCTACCTGAAAGCAAAAGTAAACTCAGTCTATTAAGCAAAATCTTCACTTTAAAATTCTTAAAAACACAACAGACTGATAGAAGTGAGTTTCGAAACCACGCCTCCGAAGAGACTGGTACCTGAAACCGGCGCCTTAGACCACTCGGCCACTCTCCCTGGACAAACACTCGTCAACTAAGACAAATAAGCAAGAGCTTCATGTTATTAAACTAACAAAATGCATGAGTCTGATAGAGGTGGGATTCGAACCCACGCCTCCGTAGAGACTGGTGCCTAAAACCAGCGCCTTAGACCACTCGGCCACTCTACCTGAACACACTTGTCAACTCAGACAAATAAGCAAGAGCTTGATGTTATTAAACTAACAAAATGCATGAGTCTGATAGAGGTGGGATTCGAACCCACGCCTCCGAAGAGACTGGTGCCTAAAACCAGCGCCTTAGACCACTCGGCCACTCTACCTGAACACACTTGTCAACTCAGACAAATAAGCAAGAGCTTCATGTTATTAAACTAAGAAAATGCATGAGTGTGATAGAGGTTGGATTCGAACCCACGCCTCCGAAGAGACTGGTGCCTTAAACCAGCGCCTTAGACCACTCGGCCAATCTACCTGAACACACTTGTCAACTCAGACAAATAAGCAAGAGCTTCATGTTATTAAACTAAGAAAATGCATGAGTCTGATAGAGGTGGGTTTATAACCCACGCCTCCGAAGAGACTGGTGCCTTAAACCCGCGCCTTAGACCACTCGGCCACTCTACCTGAACACACACGTCAACTCAGACAAATAAGCAAGAGCTTCATGTTATTAAACTAAGAAAATGCTTGAGTCTGATAGAGGTGGGTTTCGAACCCACGCCTCCGAAGAGACTGGTGCCTTAAGCCAGCGCCTTAGACCACTCGGCCACTCTACCTGAACACACACGTCAACTCAGACAAATAAGCAAGAGCTTCATGTTATTAAACTAACAAAATGCATGAGTCTGATAGAGGTGGGATTCGAACCCACGCCTCCGAAAAGACTGGTGCCTAAAACCAGCGCCTTAGACCACTCGGCCACTCTACCTGAACACACTTGTCAACTCAGACAAATAAGCAAGAGCTTGATGTTATTAAACTAACAAAATGCATGAGTCTGATAGAGGTGGGATTCGAACCCACGCCTCCGAAGAGACTGGTGCCTAAAACCAGCGCCTTAGACCACTCGGCCACTCTACCTGAACACACTTGTCAACTCAGACAAATAAGCAAGAGCTTCATGTTATTAAACTAAGAAAATGCATGAGTGTGATAGAGGTTGGATTCGAACCCACGCCTCCGAAGAGACTGGTGCCTTAAACCAGCGCCTTAGACCACTCGGCCAATCTACCTGAACACACTTGTCAACTCAGACAAATAAGCAAGAGCTTCATGTTATTAAACTAAGAAAATGCATGAGTCTGATAGAGGTGGGTTTCGAACCCACGCCTCCGAAGAGACTGGTGCCTTAAGCCAGCGCCTTAGACCACTCGGCCACTCTACCTGAACACACACGTCAACTCAGACAAATAAGCAAGAGCTTCATGTTATTAAACTAACAAAATGCATGAGTCTGATAGAGGTGGGATTCGAACCCACGCCTCCGAAAAGACTGGTGCCTAAAACCAGGGCTTAGACCACTCGGCCACTCTACCTGAACACACTTGTCAACTCAGACAAATAAGCAAGAGCTTCATGTTATTAAACTAAGAAAATGCATGAGTGTGATAGAGGTTGGATTCGAACCCACGCCTCCGCAGAGACTGGTACCTGAAACCAGCGCCTTAGACCACTCGGCCACTCTACCTGGACAAACACTCGTCAACTAAGACAAATAAGCAAGAGCTTCATGTTATTAAACTAAGAAAATGCATGAGTCTGATAGAGGTGGGTTTCGAACCCACGCCTCCGAAGAGACTGGTGCCTTTAACCAGCGCCTTAGACCACTCGGCCAATCCACCTGAACACACTTGTCAACTCAGACAAATAAGCAAGAGCTTCATGTTATTAAACTAAGAAAATGCATGAGTCTGATAGAGGTGGGTTTCGAACCCACGCCTCCGAAGAGACTGGTGCCTTAAGCCAGCGCCTTAGACCACTCGGCCACTCTACCTGAACACACACGTCAACTCAGACAAATAAGCAAGAGCTTCATGTTATTAAACTAACAAAATGCATGAGTCTGATAGAGATGGGATTCGAACCCACGCCTCTGAAAAGACTGGTGCCTAAAACCAGCGCCTTAGACCACTCGGCCACTCTACCTGAACACACTTGTCAACTCAGACAAATAAGCAAGAGCTTGATGTTATTAAACTAACAAAATGCATGAGTCTGATAGAGGTGGGATTCGAACCCACGCCTCCGAAGAGACTGGTGCCTAAAACCAGCGCCTTAGACCACTCGGCTACTCTACCTGAACACACTTGTCAACTCAGACAAATAAGCAAGAGCTTCATGTTATTAAACTAAGAAAATGCATGAGTGTGATAGAGGTTGGATTCGAACCCACGCCTCCGAAGAGACTGGTGCCTTAAACCAGCGCCTTAGACCACTCGGCCAATCTACCTGAACACACTTGTCAACTCAGACAAATAAGCAAGAGCTTCATGTTATTAAACTAAGAAAATGCATGAGTCTGATAGAGGTGGGTTTATAACCCACGCCTCCGAAGAGACTGGTGCCTTAAACCCGCGCCTTAGACCACTCGGCCACTCTACCTGAACACACACGTCAACTCAGACAAATAAGCAAGAGCTTCATGTTATTAAACTAACAAAATGCATGAGTCTGATAGAGGAGGGATTCGAACCCACGCCTCCGAAGAGACTGGTGCCTAAAACCAGCGCCTTAGACCACTCGGCCACTCTACCTGAAAACACTTGTCAACTCAGACAAATAAGCAAGAGCTTCATGTTATTAAACTAAGAAAATGCATGAGTGTGATAGAGATGGGATTCGAACCCACGCCTCCGAAGAGACTGGTGCCTTAAACCAGCGCCTTAGACCACTCGGCCACTCTACCTGAACACACTTGTCAACTCAGACAAATAAGCAAGAGCTTCATGTTATTAAACTAAGAAAATGCATGAGTCTGATAGAGGTGGGTTTCGAACCCACGCCTCCGAAGAGACTGGTGCCTTAAGCCAGCGCCTTAGACCACTCGGCCACTCTACCTGAACACACACGTCAACTCAGACAAATAAGCAAGAGCTTCATGTTATTAAACTAACAAAATGCATGAGTCTGATAGAGGTGGGATTCGAACCCACGCCTCCGAAAAGACTGGTGCCTAAAACCAGGGCTTAGACCACTCGGCCACTCTACCTGAACACACTTGTCAACTCAGACAAATAAGCAAGAGCTTCATGTTATTAAACTAAGAAAATGCATGAGTGTGATAGAGGTTGGATTCGAACCCACGCCTCCGCAGAGACTGGTACCTGAAACCAGCGCCTTAGACCACTCGGCCACTCTACCTGGACAAACACTCGTCAACTAAGACAAATAAGCAAGAGCTTCATGTTATTAAACTAAGAAAATGCATGAGTCTGATAGAGGTGGGTTTCGAACCCACGCCTCCGAAGAGACTGGTGCCTTTAACCAGCGCCTTAGACCACTCGGCCAATCCACCTGAACACACTTGTCAACTCAGACAAATAAGCAAGAGCTTCATGTTATTAAACTAAGAAAATGCATGAGTCTGATAGAGGTGGGTTTCGAACCCACGCCTCCGAAGAGACTGGTGCCTTAAGCCAGCGCCTTAGACCACTCGGCCACTCTACCTGAACACACACGTCAACTCAGACAAATAAGCAAGAGCTTCATGTTATTAAACTAACAAAATGCATGAGTCTGATAGAGATGGGATTCGAACCCACGCCTCCGAAAAGACTGGTGCCTAAAACCAGCGCCTTAGACCACTCGGCCACTCTACCTGAACACACTTGTCAACTCAGACAAATAAGCAAGAGCTTGATGTTATTAAACTAACAAAATGCATGAGTCTGATAGAGGTGGGATTCGAACCCACGCCTCCGAAGAGACTGGTGCCTAAAACCAGCGCCTTAGACCACTCGGCTACTCTACCTGAACACACTTGTCAACTCAGACAAATAAGCAAGAGCTTCATGTTATTAAACTAAGAAAATGCATGAGTGTGATAGAGGTTGGATTCGAACCCACGCCTCCGAAGAGACTGGTGCCTTAAACCAGCGCCTTAGACCACTCGGCCAATCTACCTGAACACACTTGTCAACTCAGACAAATAAGCAAGAGCTTCATGTTATTAAACTAAGAAAATGCATGAGTCTGATAGAGGTGGGTTTATAACCCACGCCTCCGAAGAGACTGGTGCCTTAAACCCGCGCCTTAGACCACTCGGCCACTCTACCTGAACACACACGTCAACTCAGACAAATAAGCAAGAGCTTCATGTTATTAAACTAACAAAATGCATGAGTCTGATAGAGGAGGGATTCGAACCCACGCCTCCGAAGAGACTGGTGCCTAAAACCAGCGCCTTAGACCACTCGGCCACTCTACCTGAAAACACTTGTCAACTCAGACAAATAAGCAAGAGCTTCATGTTATTAAACTAAGAAAATGCATGAGTGTGATAGAGATGGGATTCGAACCCACGCCTCCGAAGAGACTGGTGCCTTAAACCAGCGCCTTAGACCACTCGGCCACTCTACCTGAACACACTTGTCAACTCAGACAAATAAGCAAGAGCTTCATGTTATTAAACTAAGAAAATGCATGAGTCTGATAGAGGTGGGTTTCGAACCCACGCCTCCGAAGAGACTGGTGCCTTAAGCCAGCGCCTTAGACCACTCGGCCACTCTACCTGAACACACACGTCAACTCAGACAAATAAGCAAGAGCTTCATGTTATTAAACTAACAAAATGCATGAGTCTGATAGAGGTGGGTTTCGAACCCACGCCTCCGAAGAGACTGGTGCCTTAAACCAGCGCCTTAGACCACTCGGCCACTCTACCTGAACACACACGTCAACTCAGACAAATAAGCAAGAGCTTCATGTTATTAAACTAAGAAAATGCATGAGTCTGATAGAGGTGGGATTCGAACCCACGCCTCCGAAGAGACTGGTGCCTAAAACCAGCGCCTTAGACCACTCGGTCACTCTACCTGAACACACTTGTCAGCTCAGACAAATAAGCAAGAGCTTCATGTTATTAAACTAAGAAAATGCATGAGTGTGATAGAGGTGGGATTCGAACCCACGCCTCCGAAGAGACTGGTACCTGAAACCACCGCCTTAGACCACTCGGCCACTCTACCTGGACAAACACTCGTCAACTAAGACAAATAAGCAAGAGCTTCATGTTATTAAACTAACAAAATGCTTGAGTCTGATAGAGGTGGGATTCGAACCCACGCCTCCGAAGAGACTGGTGCCTAAAACCAGCGCCTTAGACCACTCGGCCACTCTACCTTAACACACTTGTCAACTCAGACAAATAAGCAAGAGCTTCATGTTATTAAACTAAGAAAATGAATGAAGTCTGATAGAGGTGGGTTTCGAACCCACGCCTCCGAAGAGACTGGTGCCTTAAACCAGCGCCTTAGACCACTCGGCCACTCTACCTGCACACACACGTTAACTCAGACAAATAAGCAAGAGCTTCATGTTATTAAACTAAGAAAATGCATGAGTCTGATAGAGGTGGGATTCGAACCCACGCCTCCGAAGAGACTGGTGCCTAAAACCAGCGCCTTAGACCACTCGGTCACTCTACCTGAACACACTTGTCAGCTCAGACAAATAAGCAAGAGCTTCATGTTATTAAACTAAGAAAATGCGTGAGTGTGATAGAGGTGGGATTCGAACCCACGCCTCCGAAGAGACTGGTACCTGAAACCAGCGCCTTAGACCACTCGGCCACTCTACCTGGACAAACACTCGTCAACTAAGACAAATAAGCAAGAGCTTCATGTTATTAAACTAACAAAATGCTTGAGTCTGATAGAGGTGGGATTCGAACCCACGCCTCCGAAGAGACTGGTGCCTAAAACCAGCGCCTTAGACCACTCGGCCACTCTACCTTAACACACTTGTCAACTCAGACAAATAAGCAAGAGCTTCATGTTATTAAACTAAGAAAATGCATGAGTCTGATAGAGGTGGGTTTCGAACCCACGCCTCCGAAGAGACTGGTGCCTTAAACCAGCGCCTTAGACCACTCGGCCACTCTACCTGAACACACACGTCAACTCAGACAAATAAGCAAGAGCTTCATGTTATTAAACTAACAAAATGCATGAGTCTGATAGAGGTGGGATTCGAACCCACGCCTCCGAAGAGACAGGTGCCTTAAACCAGCGCCTTAGACCACTCGGCCACTCTACCTGAACACACTTGTCAACTCAGAGAAATAAGCAAGAGCTTCATGTTATTAAACTAAGAAAATGCATGAGTCTGATAGAGGTGGGTTTCGAACCCACGCCTCCGAAGAGACTGGTGCCTTAAACCAGCGCCTCAGACCACTCGGCCACTCTACCTGGACAAACACTCGTCAACTAAGACAAATAAGCAAGAGCTTCATGTTATTAAACTAACAAAATGCATGAGTCTGATAGAGGTGGGACTCGAACCCACGCCTCCGAAGAGACCGGTGCCTAAAACCAGCGCCTTAGACCACTCGGCCACTCTACCTGAAAACAAAAGAAAACTCAGTCTATTTAGCAAAATCTTCTCTTTAAAATTCTTAAAAACACAACAGACTGATTGAGGTGAGATTCGAAACCACGCTTCCGAAGAGACTGGTACCTGAAACCAGCACCTTAGACCACACGGCCACTCTACCTGAACACACACGTCAGCTCAGACAAATGAGCAAGAGCTTCATGTTATTAAACTAAGAAAATGCATGCGTCTGATAGAGATGGGATTCGAACCCACGCCTCCGAAGAGACTGATGCCTTAAACCAGCGCCTTAGACCACTCGGCCACTCTACCTGAACACACTTGTCAACTCAGACAAATAAGCAAGAGCATCATGTTATAAAACTAAGAAAATGCATGCGTCTGATAGAGGTGGGTTTCGAACCCACGCCTCCGAAGAGACTGGTGCCTTAAACCAGCGCCTTAGACCACTCGGCCACTCTACCTGAACACAAACGTCAACTAAGACAAATAAGCAAGAGCTTCATGTTATTAAATTAACAAAATGCATGAGTCTGATAGAGGTGGGATTCGAACCCACGCCTTCGAAGAGACCGGTGCCTAAAACCATCGCCTTAGACCACTCGGCCACTCTACCTGAAAACAAAAGTAAACTCAGTCTATTAAGCAAAATCTTCACTTTAAAATTCTTAAAAACACAACAGGCTGATAGAGGTGAGATTCGAAACCACGCCTCCGAAGAGACTGGTACCTGAAACCAGCACCTTAGACCACACGGCCACTCTAACTGAACACACTTTTCTGCTCAGACAAATAAGCAAGAGATTCATGTTATTAAACTAAGAAAATGCGTGAGTCTGATAGAGGTGGGATTCGAACCCACGCCTCCGAAGAGACTGGTGCCTTAAAGCAGCGCCTTAGACCAGTCGGCCACTCTACCTGAACAAACACGTCAACTAAGACAAATAGGCAAGAGCTTCATGTTATTAAACTAAAAAAATGCATGAGTCTGATAGAGGTGGGATTCGAAACCACGCCTCCGAAGAGACCGGTGCCTAAAACCAGCGCCTTAGACCACTCGGCCACTCTACCTGAAAACAAAAGTAAACTCAGTCTATTAAGCAAAATCTTCACTTTAAAATTCTTAAAAACACAAAAGACTGATTGAGGTGAGATTCGAAACCACGCTTCCGAAGAGACTGGTACCTGAAACCAGCACCTTGGACCACATGGCCACTCTACCTGAACACACACGTCAGCTCAGACAAATGAGCAAGAGCTTCATGTTATTAAACTATGAAAATGCATGAATCTCAAAGAGGTGGGATTCGAACCCACGCCCCCGAAGAGACTGGTACCTGAAACCAGCGCCTTAGACCACTCGGCCACTCTAACTGAACACACTTTTCAACTCAGACAAATAAGCAAGACCTTCATGTTATTAAACTAAGAAAATGCATGACTCTGATAGAGGTGGGATTCGAACCCACGCCTCCGAAGAGACTGGTGCCTTAAACCAGCGCCTTAGACCACTCGGCCACTCTACCTGAAAACAAAAGTAAACTCAGTCTATTAAGCAAAATCTTCACTTTAAAATTCTTACAAACACAACAGACTGATAGGGGTGAGATTCGAACCCACGCCTCCGAATAGACTGGTACCTGAAACCAGCGCCTTAGACCACTCGGCCACTCTACCTGAACACACCTGTCAACTCAGACAAATAAGCAAGAGCTTCATGTTATTAAACTAAGAAAATGCATGAGTCTGATAGAGGTGGGATTCGAACCCACGCCTCCGAAGAGACTGGTGCCTTAAACCAACGCCTTAGACCACTCGGCCACTCTACCTGAACACACACGTCAACTAAGACAAATAAGCAAAAGCTTCATGTTATTAAACTAACAAAATGCATGAGTCTGATAGAGGTGGGATTCGAATCCACGCCATCGAAGAGACCGGTGCCCAAAACCAGCGCCTTAGACCACTCGGCCACTCTACCTGAAAACAAAAGAAAACTCAGTCTATTTAGCAAAATCTTCACTTTAAAATTCTTAAAAACACAACAGACTGATAGATGTGAGATTCGAAACCACGCCTTCGAAGAGACTGGTACCTGAAACCAGCGCCTTAGACCACTCGGCCACTCTACCTGGACAAACACTCGTCAACTAAGACAAAAAAGCAAGAGCTTCATGTTATTAAACTAACAAAATGCATGAGTCTGATAGAGGTGGGATTCGAACCCACGCCTCCGAAGAGACAGGTGCCGTAAACCAGCGCCTTAGACCACTCGGCCACTCTACCTGAACACACTTGTCAACTCAGAGAAATAAGCAAGAGCTTCATGTTATTAAACTAAGAAAATGCATGAGTCTGATAGAGGTGGGTTTCGAACCCACGCCTCCGAAGAGACTGGTGCCTTAAACCAGCGCCTCAGACCACTCGGCCACTCTACCTGGACAAACACTCGTCAACTAAGACAAATAAGCAAGAGCTTCATGTTATTAAACTAACAAAATGCATGAGTCTGATAGAGGTGGGATTCGAACCCATGCCTCCGAAGAGACCGGTGCCTAAAACCAGCGCCTTAGACCACTCGGCCACTCTACCTGAAAACAAAAGAAAACTCAGTCTATTTAGCAAAAACTTCACTTTAAAATTCTTAAAAACACAACAGACCGATTGAGGTGAGATTCGAAACCACGCTTCCGAAGAGACTGGTACCTGAAACCAGCACCTTAGACCACACGGCCACTCTACCTGAACACACACGTCAGCTCAGACAAATGAGCAAGAGCTTCATGTTATTAAACTATGAAAATTCATGAATCTGATAGAGGTGAGATTCGAAACCTCGCCTCCGAAGAGACTGGTACCTGAAACCAGCACCTTAGACCACACGGCCACTCTAACTGAACACACACGTCAGCTCAGACAAATAAGCAAGAGCTTCATGTTATTAAACTATGAAAATGCATGCGTCTGATAGAGGTGGGATTCGAACCCACGCCTCCGAAGAGACTGGTAACTGAAACCAGCGCCTTAGATCACTCGGCCACTCTACCTGGACAAACACTCGTCAACTAAGACAAATAAACAAGAGCTTCATGTTATTAAACTAACAAAATGCATGAGTCTGATAGAGGTGGGATTCGAACCCACGCCTCCGAAGAGACTGGTGCCTAAAACCAGCTCCTTAGACCACTCGGGCACTCTACCTGAACACACTTGTCAACTCAGAGAAATAAGCAAGAGCTTCATGTTATTAAATTAAGAAAATGCATGAGTCTGATAGAGGTGGGTTTCGAACCCACGCCTCCGAAGAGACTGGTGCCTTAAACCAGCGCCTCAGACCACTCGGCCACTCTACCTGGACAAACACTCGTCAACTAAGACAAATAAGCAAGAGCTTCATGTTATTAATTTAACAAAATGCATGAGTCTGATAGAGGTGGGATTCGAACCCACGCCTCCGAAGAGACCGTTGCCTAAAACCAGCGCCTTAGACCACTCGGCCACTCTACCTGAAAACAAAAGAAAACTCAGTCTATTTAGCAAAATCTTCACTTTAAAATTCTTAAAAACACAACAGACCGATTGAGGTGAGATTCGAAACCACGCTTCCGAAGAGACTGGTACCTGAAACCAGCACCTTAGACCACACGGCCACTCTACCTGAACACACACGTCAGCTCAGACAAATGAGCAAGAGCTTCATGTTATTAAACTATGAAAATGCATGAATCTGATAGAGGTGAGATTCGAAACCTCGCCTCCGAAGAGACTGGTACCTGAAACCAGCACCTTAGACCACACGGCCACTCTAACTGAACACACACGTCAGCTCAGACAAATAAGCAAGAGCTTCATGTTATTAAACTATGAAAATGCATGCGTCTGATAGAGGTGGGATTCGAACCCACGCCTCCGAAGAGACTGGTAACTGAAACCAGCGCCTTAGATCACTCGGCCACTCTACCTGGACAAACACTCGTCAACTAAGACAAATAAACAAGAGCTTCATGTTATTAAACTAAGAAAATGCATGAGTCTGATAGAGGTGGGATTCGAATCCACGCCATCGAAGAGACCGGTGCCCAAAACCAGCGCCTTAGACCACTCGGCCACTCTACCTGAAAGTAAAAGTAAACTCAGTCTATTAAGCAAAATCTTCACTTTAAAATTCTTAAAAGCACAACAGACTGATAGATGTGAGATTCGAAACCACGCCTTCGAAGAGACTGGTTCCTGAAACCAGCGCCTTAGACCACTCGGCCACTCTACCTGGACAAACACTCGTCAACTAAGACAAAAAAGCAAGAGCTTCATGTTATTAAACTAACAAAATGCATGAGTCTGATAGAGGTGGGATTCGAACCCACGCCTCCGAAGAGACAGGTGCCGTAAACCAGCGCCTTAGACCACTCGGCCACTCTACTTGAACACACTTGTCAACTCAGAGAAATAAGCAAGAGCTTCATGTTATTAAACTAAGAAAATGCATGAGTCTGATAGAGGTGGGTTTCGAACCCACGCCTCCGAAGAGACTGGTGCCTTAAACCAGCGCCTCAGACCACTCGGCCACTCTACCTGGACAAACACTCGTCAACTAAGACAAATAAGCAAGAGCTTCATGTTATTAAACTAACAAAATGCATGAGTCTGATAGAGGTGGGATTCGAACCCATGCCTCCGAAGAGACCGGTGCCTAAAACCAGCGCCTTAGACCACTCGGCCACTCTACCTGAAAACTAAAGAAAACTCAGTCTATTTAGCAAAATCTTCACTTTAAAATTCTTAAAAACACAACAGACCGATTGAGGTGAGATTCGAAACCACGCTTCCGAAGAGACTGGTACCTGAAACCAGCACCTTAGACCACACGGCCACTCTACCTGAACACACACGTCAGCTCAGACAAATGAGCAAGAGCTTCATGTTATTAAACTATGAAAATTCATGAATCTGATAGAGGTGAGATTCGAAACCTCGCCTCCGAAGAGACTGGTACCTGAAACCAGCACCTTAGACCACACGGCCACTCTAACTGAACACACACGTCAGCTCAGACAAATAAGCAAGAGCTTCATGTTATTAAACTATGAAAATGCATGCGTCTGATAGAGGTGGGATTCGAACCCACGCCTCCGAAGAGACTGGTAACTGAAACCAGCGCCTTAGATCACTCGGCCACTCTACCTGGACAAACACTCGTCAACTAAGACAAATAAACAAGAGCTTCATGTTATTAAACTAACAAAATGCATGAGTCTGATAGAGGTGGGATTCGAACCCACGCCTCCGAAGAGACTGGTGCCTAAAACCAGCTCCTTAGACCACTCGGGCACTCTACCTGAACACACTTGTCAACTCAGAGAAATAAGCAAGAGCTTCATGTTATTAAATTAAGAAAATGCATGAGTCTGATAGAGGTGGGTTTCGAACCCACGCCTCCGAAGAGACTGGTGCCTTAAACCAGCGCCTCAGACCACTCGGCCACTCTACCTGGACAAACACTCGTCAACTAAGACAAATAAGCAAGAGCTTCATGTTATTAATTTAACAAAATGCATGAGTCTGATAGACGTGGGATTCGAACCCACGCCTCCGAAGAGACCGTTGCCTAAAACCAGCGCCTTAGACCACTCGGCCACTCTACCTGAAAACAAAAGAAAACTCAGTCTATTTAGCAAAATCTTCACTTTAAAATTCTTAAAAACACAACAGACCGATTGAGGTGAGATTCGAAACCACGCTTCCGAAGAGACTGGTACCTGAAACCAGCACCTTAGACCACACGGCCACTCTACCTGAACACACACGTCAGCTCAGACAAATGAGCAAGAGCTTCATGTTATTAAACTATGAAAATGCATGAATCTGATAGAGGTGAGATTCGAAACCTCGCCTCCGAAGAGACTGGTACCTGAAACCAGCACCTTAGACCACACGGCCACTCTAACTGAACACACACGTCAGCTCAGACAAATAAGCAAGAGCTTCATGTTATTAAACTATGAAAATGCATGCGTCTGATAGAGGTGGGATTCGAACCCACGCCTCCGAAGAGACTGGTAACTGAAACCAGCGCCTTAGATCACTCGGCCACTCTACCTGGACAAACACTCGTCAACTAAGACAAATAAACAAGAGCTTCATGTTATTAAACTAACAAAATGCATGAGTCTGATAGAGGTGGGATTCGAACCCACGCCTCCGAAGAGACTGGTGCCTAAAACCAGCTCCTTGGACCACTCGGCCACTCTACCTGAACACACTTGTCAACTCAGACAAATAAGCAAGAGCTTCATGTTATTAAACTAAGAAAATGCATGACTCTGATAGAGGTGGGATTCGAACCCACGCCTCCGAAGAGACTGGTGCCTTAAACCAGCGCCTTAGACCACTCGGCCACTCTACCTGAAAACAAAAGTAAGCTCAGTCTATTAAGCAAAATCTTCACTTTAAAATTCTTACAAACACAACAGACTGATAGGGGTGAGATTCGAACCCACGCCTCCGAATAGACTGGTACCTGAAACCAGCGCCTTAGACCACTCGGCCACTCTACCTGAACACACCTGCCAACTCAGACAAATAAGCAAGAGCTTCATGTTATTAAACTAAGAAAATGCATGAGTCTGATAGAGGTGGGATTCGAACCCACGCCTCCGAAGAGACTGGTGCCTTAAACCAACGCCTTAGACCACTCGGCCACTCTACCTGAACACACACGTCAACTAAGACAAATAAGCAAAAGCTTCATGTTATTAAACTAACAAAATGCATGAGTCTGATAGAGGTGGGATTCGAATCCACGCCATCGAAGAGACCGGTGCCTAAAACCAGCGCCTTAGACCACTCGGCCACTCTACCTGAAAGTAAAAGTAAACTCAGTCTATTAAGCAAAATCTTCACTTTAAAATTCTTAAAAACACAACAGACTGATAGATGTGAGATTCGAAACCACGCCTTCGAAGAGACTGGTACCTGAATCCAGCGCCTTAGACCACTCGGCCACTCTACCTGGACAAACACTCGTCAACTAAGACAAAAAAGCAAGAGCTTCATATTATTAAACTAACAAAATGCATGAGTCTGATAGAGGTTGGATTCGAACCCACGCCTCCGAAGAGACAGGTGCCTTAAACCAGCGCCTAAGACCACTCGGCCACTCTACCTGAACACACTTGTCAACTCAGAGAAATAAGCAAGAGCTTCATGTTATTAAACTAAGAAAATGCATGAGTCTGATAGAGGTGGGTTTCGAACCCACGCCTCCGAAGAGACTGGTGCCTTAAACCAGCGCCTCAGACCACTCGGCCACTCTACCTGGACAAACACTCGTCAACTAAGACAAATAAGCAAGAGCTTCATGTTATTAAACTAACAAAATGCATGAGTCTGATAGAGGTGGGATTCGAACCCACGCCTCCGAAGAGACCGGTGCCTAAAACCAGCGCCTTAGACCACTCGGCCACTCTACCTGAAAACAAAAGAAAACTCAGTCTATTTAGCAAAATCTTCACTTTAAAATTCTTAAAAACACAACAGACCGATTGAGGTGAGATTCGAAACCACGCTTCCGAAGAGACTGGTACATGAAACCAGCACCTTAGACCACACGGCCACTCTACCTGAACACACACGTCAGCTCAGACAAATGAGCAAGAGCTTCATGTTATTAAACTATGAAAATGCATGAATCTGATAGAGGTGAGATTCGAAACCTCGCCTCCGAAGAGACTGGTACCTGAAACCAGCACCTTAGACCACACGGCCACTCTAACTGAACACACACGTCAGCTCAGACAAATAAGCAAGAGCTTCATGTTATTAAACTATGAAAATGCATGCGTCTGATAGAGGTGGGATTCGAACCCACGCCTCCGAAGAGACTGGTAACTGAAACCAGCGCCTTAGATCACTCGGCCACTCTACCTGGACAAACACTCGTCAACTAAGACAAATAAACAAGAGCTTCATGTTATTAAACTAACAAAATGCATGAGTCTGATAGAGGTGGGATTCGAACCCACGCCTCCGAAGAGACTGGTGCCTAAAACCAGCTCCTTAGACCACTCGGCCACTCTACCTGAACACACTTGTCAACTCAGAGAAATAAGCAAGAGCTTCATGTTATTAAACTAAGAAAATGCATGAGTCTGATAGAGGTGGGTTTCGAACCCACGCCTCCGAAGAGACTGGTGCCTTAAACCAGCGCCTCAGACCACTCGGCCACTCTACCTGGACAAACACTCGTCAACTAAGACAAATAAGCAAGAGCTTCATGTTATTAAACTAACAAAATGCATGAGTCTGATAGAGGTGGGATTCGAACCCACGCCTCCGAAGAGACCGGTGCCTAAAACCAGCGCCTTAGACCACTCGGCCACTCTACCTGAAAACAAAAGAAAACTCAGTCTATTTAGCAAAATCTTCACTTTAAAATTCTTAAAAACACAACAGACCGATTGAGGTGAGATTCGAAACCACGCTTCCGAAGAGACTGGTACCTGAAACCAGCACCTTAGACCACACGGCCACTCTACCTGAACACACACGTCAGCTCAGACAAATGAGCAAGAGCTTCATGTTATTAAACTATGAAAATGCATGAATCTGATAGAGGTGAGATTCGAAACCTCGCCTCCGAAGAGACTGGTACCTGAAACCAGCACCTTAGACCACACGGCCACTCTAACTGAACACACACGTCAGCTCAGACAAATAAGCAAGAGCTTCATGTTACTAAACTATGAAAATGCATGCGTCTGATAGAGGTGGGATTCGAACCCACGCCTCCGAAGAGACTGGTAACTGAAACCAGCGCCTTAGATCACTCGGCCACTCTACCTGGACAAACACTCGTCAACTAAGACAAATAAACAAGAGCTTCATGTTATTAAACTAACAAAATGCATGAGTCTGATAGAGGTGGGATTCGAACCCACGCCTTCGAAGAGACTGGTGCCTAAAACCAGCTCCTTAGACCACTCGGCCACTCTACCTGAACACACTTGTCAACTCAGAGAAATAAGCAAGAGCTTCATGTTATTAAACTAAGAAAATGCATGAGTCTGATAGAGGTGGGTTTCGAACCCACGCCTCCGAAGAGACTGGTGCCTTAAACCAGCGCCTCAGACCACTCGGCCACTCTACCTGGACAAACACTCGTCAACTAAGACAAATAAGCAAGAGCTTCATGTTATTAAACTAACAAAATGCATGAGTCTGATAGAGGTGGGATTCGAACCCACGCCTCCGAAGAGACCGGTGCCTAAAACCAGCGCCTTAGACCACTCGGCCACTCTACCTGAAAACAAAAGAAAACTCAGTCTATTTAGCAAAATCTTCACTTTAAAATTCTTAACAAGTTGGGAAAACCAAAATATTACCTCTCCGAGTCCAGACGACTACTTACAAACTTATTTACCCAGATATGGAAATGTTTCTTAAGTTAAAATTTATGAAATATTAAAGCAGTATACAAAGCATAGCAAATTTACTGTAAATCAGACGACATTTTACATCCAATAATGATATACTTGTACACATTAAAATCATCCGATGGGGGAAAAACGGGTCATCGGCGTTTTATAAATGACGCTAGCGCAATAAAGCGTGCAAGGTACCAAGGCTTAACAAAAATTGTAGGATAATATATTTATAGAGATAGATAACAACTTTTATAATTAAAATTAAAAACTAACATATCTCTTAAAATTCTCGCGTGATCAACTGGTTTCACGCCAATTAAATAGCTATAGTCCCATAGAGCTATTTGTATTAATTCCTCCATGGTTTTTTCGCCAAGCTGAGAACTACGCGTTTTACGTCACGTTATCAAAAAAGC
Source organism: Phalangium opilio (assembly GCF_054372755.1). Lineage (NCBI taxonomy): Eukaryota > Metazoa > Arthropoda > Arachnida > Opiliones > Phalangiidae > Phalangium > Phalangium opilio. Next base: position 2,783,142 of record NW_028324158.1, on the reverse strand, counting down.
AGACTATTTTCTTTGAAGACCGCGCTAGCTCAGCGCTAAGCACCGTGACGTCAAAATTCAAAAACAAAATCCCTGGGCCGCGTTCAGCAACGCGAGGCTCTGCTGAACGCGACCCAGATTTCCACCATGATTATAAATCTAAGCCTAATTATTTAAAAGTGTATTTAACTTTCGGCTCACTCTGAACCGTTAATGTCTCTGCATACAGAAACGAAAACCAAACCCAAACTTTTACTTTTTGGTTCACTAGGCCTATTGACAAATAAGAGTTCATTTGACCAACATAGCAGCGTTGTGCTTGTATTCACTATGATTTTAGAAAGGATTATGCTATAAACAGATGTAGTATAGCTTAAGTAATATATAAACATCCATTTTAAATAATAATATTAAAAAAATCTTTGGAATATCAAAATGAAATAGAGCTTTAAAGCTACAAAAGTACTAAATGCATCATAATTACGAAAACTATTTCCACATATTCAGTTTATATTAAGGATAAAGGGAATATTATGGTTGTGTTGGATTTCTTTACACATCAAAACAAAACGAACTTCTAACGCAGCGCACTACTGTAACAACGGACGGACACATACAGACAAAAACATAGACTGCTTTTACCTCTTTCCGTATTAATTTTGAATTGAGAAACAAGATTATCTTAAATATTAAAATAAATATAATTAATATTTAATATTTTCTTCGTTAGTTATTCGCCTTATTGAACGTTACATCGTTTTAAAAAAGAACAATTAAACATTCTTGAGAGACTTGACTAATATTGGCGTTTGAAATGAAGCATACGCCGGTTGCTTCGCCTTACTAAAATAGGTAGTATATAAGGGTTTCGAATCGCAGCCATGGATAAGAACAGCGCAATTGCGTGAACCTTTGGTGGAAGCCCCACCTTAGGGAGGCCGGACGTTTCTCGTAACCCTGGCCGATCGCCGCGTATGTCTTAACCTTAACGATGATGATGGAGTAGAAGCCAGGTGTGCAGACTGGTGTCCATGTGGGATGGACAAAAACAATGACCAGAAGATGGTGGTGTGTAGAAACCAGTGTGTACAGACTGGTGTCCATGTGGGATGGACAAAAACAAAGACCAGAAGATGGTGGTGTTAGAAGCCAGGTGTACAGACTGGTGTCCATGTGGGATGGACAAAGAGCAGATGACGGTGGTGATTAGAAGCCAGTGTGGACAGACTGGTGTCCATGTGGGATGGACAAAGACCACAAGAGGGTGGGGATTAGAAGCCAGTGTGTACAGACTGGTGTCCATGTGGGATGGACAAAGAGCAGCAGATGATTGTGATTAGAAGCCAGTGTGTACAGACTGGTGTCCATGTGGGATGGACAAAGACCAGAGGCTGGTGATGTTAGACAGGCAATGGAGTAATAGCCTGTAAGTGTAATACAATTTTCGAAATTTCCGGAAATTGAGAACACGTTTGCTCCGATTTGCAAACTGCGAACGCGGTCACGTGGGTGTAACAACAGACAGACACACACACACACACACAGACACGTCGAAATTAGAACCTCTCCGTGACATACGTCACTCGGAGAGGTAAAAACACAACAGACCGATTGAGGTGAGATTCGAAACCACGCTTCCGAAGAGACTGGTACCTGAAACCAGCACCTTAGACCACACGGCCACTCTACCTGAACACACACGTCAGCTCAGACAAATGAGCAAGAGCTTCATGTTATTAAACTATGAAAATGCATGAATCTGATAGAGGTGAGATTCGAAACCTCGCCTCCGAAGAGACTGGTACCTGAAACCAGCACCTTAGACCACACGGCCACTCTAACTGAACACACACGTCAGCTCAGACAAATAAGCAAGAGCTTCATGTTATTAAACTAACAAAATGCATGAGTCTGATAGAGGTGGGATTCGAACCCACGCCTCCGAAGAGACTGGTGCCTAAAACCAGCTCCTTAGACCACTCGCCCACTCTACCTGAACACACTTGTCAACTCAGACAAATAAGCAAGAGCTTCATGTTATTAAACTAAGAAAATGCATGAGTCTGATAGAGGTGGGATTCGACACCACGCCTCCGAAGAGACCGGTGCCTAAAACCAGCGCCTTAGACCACTCGGCCACTCTACCTGAAAACAAAAGCAAACTCAATCTATTAAAAAAATCTTCACTTTAAAATTCTTAAAAACACAACAGACTGATTGAGGTGAGATTCGAAACCACGCTTCCGAAGAGACTGGTACCTGAAACCAGCACCTTAGACCACACGGCCACTCTACCTGAACACACACGTCAGCTCAGACAAATGAGCAAGAGCTTCATGTTATTAAACTATGAAAATGCATGAATCTGATAGAGGTGAGATTCGAAACCTCGCCTCCGAAGAGACTGGTACCTGAAACCAGCACCTTAGACCACACGGCCACTCTAACTGAACACACACGTCAGCTCAGACAAATAAGCAAGAGCTTCATGTTATTAAACTATGAAAATGCATGCGTCTGATAGAGGTGGGATTCGAACCCACGCCTCCGAAGAGACTGGTAACTGAAACCAGCGCCTTAGATCACTCGGCCACTCTACCTGGACAAACACTCGTCAACTAAGACAAATAAACAAGAGCTTCATGTTATTAAACTAACAAAATGCATGAGTCTGATAGAGGTGGGATTCGAACCCACGCCTCCGAAGAGACTGGTGCCTAAAACCAGCTCCTTAGACCACTCGGCCACTCTACCTGAACACACTTGTCAACTCAGACAAATAAGCAAGAGCTTCATGTTATTAAACTAAGAAAATGCATGAGTCTGATAGAGGTGGGATTCGAACCCACGCCTCCGAAGAGACTGGTGCCTTAAACCAACGCCTTAGACCACTCGGCCACTCTACCTGAACACACACGTCAACTAAGACAAATAAGCAAAAGCTTCATGTTATTAAACTAACAAAATGCATGAGTCTGATAGAGGTGGGATTCGAATCCACGCCATCGAAGAGACCGGTGCCTAAAACCAGCGCCTTAGACCACTCGGCCACTCTACCTGAAAGTAAAAGTAAACTCAGTCTATTAAGCAAAATCTTCACTTTAAAATTCTTAAAAACACAACAGACTGATAGATGTGAGATTCGAAACCACGCCTTCGAAGAGACTGGTACCTGAATCCAGCGCCTTAGACCACTCGGCCACTCTACCTGGACAAACACTCGTCAACTAAGACAAAAAAGCAAGAGCTTCATATTATTAAACTAACAAAATGCATGAGTCTGATAGAGGTTGGATTCGAACCCACGCCTCCGAAGAGACAGGTGCCTTAAACCAGCGCCTTAGACCACTCGGCCACTCTACCTGAACACACTTGTCAACTCAGAGAAATAAGCAAGAGCTTCATGTTATTAAACTAAGAAAATGCATGAGTCTGATAGAGGTGGGTTTCGAACCCACGCCTCCGAAGAGACTGGTGCCTTAAACCAGCGCCTCAGACCACTCGGCCACTCTACCTGGACAAACACTCGTCAACTAAGACAAATAAGCAAGAGCTTCATGTTATTAAACTAACAAAATGCATGAGTCTGATAGAGGTGGGATTCGAACCCACGCCTCCGAAGAGACCGGTGCCTAAATCCAGCGCCTTAGACCACTCGGCCACTCTACCTGAAAACAAAAGAAAACTCAGTCTATTTAGCAAAATCTTCACTTTAAAATTCTTAAAAACACAACAGACCGATTGAGGTGAGATTCGAAACCACGCTTCCGAAGAGACTGGTACCTGAAACCAGCACCTTAGACCACACGGCCACTCTACCTGAACACACACGTCAGCTCAGACAAATGAGCAAGAGCTTCATGTTATTAAACTATGAAAATGCATGAATCTGATAGAGGTGAGATTCGAAACCTCGCCTCCGAAGAGACTGGTACCTGAAACCAGCACCTTAGACCACACGGCCACTCTAACTGAACACACACGTCAACTAAGACAAATAAGCAAGAGCTTCATGTTATTAAACTAACAAAATGCATGAGTCTGATAGAGGTGGGATTCGAACCCACGCCTCCGAAGAGACCGGTGCCTAAAACCAGCGCCTTAGACCACTCGGCCACTCTACCTGAAAACAAAAGAAAACTCAGTCTATTTAGCAAAATCTTCACTTTAAAATTCTTAAAAACACAACAGACCGATTGAGGTGAGATTCGAAACCACGCTTCCGAAGAGACTGGTACCTGAAACCAGCACCTTAGACCACACGGCCACTCTACCTGAACACACACGTCAGCTCAGACAAATGAGCAAGAGCTTCATGTTATTAAACTATGAAAATGCACGAATCTGATAGAGGTGAGATTCGAAACCTCGCCTCCGAAGAGACTGGTACCTGAAACCAGCACCTTAGACCACACGGCCACTCTAACTGAACACACACGTCAGCTCAGACAAATAAGCAAGAGCTTCATGTTATTAAACTATGAAAATGCATGCGTCTGATAGAGGTGGGATTCGAACCCACGCCTCCGAAGAGACTGGTAACTGAAACCAGCGCCTTAGATCACTCGGCCACTCTACCTGGACAAACACTCGTCAACTAAGACAAATAAACAAGAGCTTCATGTTATTAAACTAACAAAATGCATGAGTCTGATAGAGGTGGGATTCGAACCCACGCCTCCGAAGAGACTGGTGCCTAAAACCAGCTCCTTAGACCACTCGGCCACTCTACCTGAACACACTTGTCAACTCAGAGAAATAAGCAAGAGCTTCATGTTATTAAACTAAGAAAATGCATGAGTCTGATAGAGGTGGGTTTCGAACCCACGCCTCCGAAGAGACTGGTGCCTTAAACCAGCGCCTCAGACCACTCGGCCACTCTACCTGGACAAACACTCGTCAACTAAGACAAATAAGCAAGAGCTTCATGTTATTAAACTAACAAAATGCATGAGTCTGATAGAGGTGGGATTCGAACCCACGCCTCCGAAGAGACCAGTGCCTAAAACCAGCGCCTTAGACCACTCGGCCACTCTACCTGAAAACAAAAGAAAACTCAGTCTATTTAGCAAAATCTTCACTTTAAAATTCTTAAAAACACAACAGACCGATTGAGGTGAGATTCGAAACCACGCTTCCGAAGAGACTGGTACCTGAAACCAGCACCTTAGACCACACGGCCACTCTACCTGAACACACACGTCAGCTCAGACAAATGAGCAAGAGCTTCATGTTATTAAACTATGAAAATGCATGAATCTGATAGAGGTGAGATTCGAAACCTCGCCTCCGAAGAGACTGGTACCTGAAACCAGCACCTTAGACCACACGGCCACTCTAACTGAACACACACGTCAGCTCAGACAAATAAGCAAGAGCTTCATGTTATTAAACTATGAAAATGCATGCGTCTGATAGAGGTGGGATTCGAACCCACGCCTCCGAAGAGACTGGTAACTGAAACCAGCGCCTTAGATCACTCGGCCACTCTACCTGGACAAACACTCGTCAACTAAGACAAATAAACAAGAGCTTCATGTTATTAAACTAACAAAATGCATGAGTCTGATAGAGGTGGGATTCGAACCCACGCCTCCGAAGAGACTGGTGCCTAAAACCAGCTCCTTAGACCACTCGGCCACTCTACCTGAACACACTTGTCAACTCAGAGAAATAAGCAAGAGCTTCATGTTATTAAACTAAGAAAATGCATGAGTCTGATAGAGGTGGGTTTCGAACCCACGCCTCCGAAGAGACTGGTGCCTTAAACCAGCGCCTCAGACCACTCGGCCACTCTACCTGGCCAAACCTCGTCAACTAAGACAAATAAGCAAGAGCTTCATGTTATTAAACTAACAAAATGCATGAGTCTGATAGAGGTGGGATTCGAACCCACGCCTCCGAAGAGACCGGTGCCTAAAACCAGCGCCTTAGACCACTCGGCCACTCTACCTGAAAACAAAAGAAAACTCAGTCTATTTAGCAAAATCTTCACTTTAAAATTCTTAAAAACACAACAGACCGATTGAGGTGAGATTCGAAACCACGCTTCCGAAGAGACTGGTACCTGAAACCAGCACCTTAGACCACACGGCCACTCTACCTGAACACACACGTCAGCTCAGACAAATGAGCAAGAGCTTCATGTTATTAAACTATGAAAATGCATGAATCTGATAGAGGTGAGATTCGAAACCTCGCCTCCGAAGAGACTGGTACCTGAAACCAGCACCTTAGACCACACGGCCACTCTAACTGAACACACACGTCAGCTCAGACAAATAAGCAAGAGCTTCATGTTATTAAACTATGAAAATGCATGCGTCTGATAGAGGTGGGATTCGAACCCACGCCTCCGAAGAGACTGGTAACTGAAACCAGCGCCTTAGATCACTCGGCCACTCTACCTGGACAAACACTCGTCAACTAAGACAAATAAACAAGAGCTTCATGTTATTAAACTAACAAAATGCATGAGTCTGATAGAGGTGGGATTCGAACCCACGCCTCCGAAGAGACTGGTGCCTAAAACCAGCTCCTTAGACCACTCGGCCACTCTACCTGAACACACTTGTCAACTCAGAGAAATAAGCAAGAGCTTCATGTTATTAAACTAAGAAAATGCATGAGTCTGATAGAGGTGGGTTTCGAACCCACGCCTCCGAAGAGACTGGTGCCTTAAACCAGCGCCTCAGACCACTCGGCCACTCTACCTGGACAAACACTCGTCAACTAAGACAAATAAGCAAGAGCTTCATGTTATTAAACTAACAAAATGCATGAGTCTGATAGAGGTGGGATTCGAACCCACGCCTCCGAAGAGACCGGTGCCTAAAACCAGCGCCTTAGACCACTCGGCCACTCTACCTGAAAACAAAAGAAAATTCAGTCTATTTAGCAAAATCTTCACTTTAAAATTCTTAAAAACACAACAGACCGATTGAGGTGAGATTCGAAACCACGCTTCCGAAGAGACTGGTACCTGAAACCAGCACCTTAGACCACACGGCCACTCTACCTGAACACACACGTCAGCTCAGACAAATGAGCAAGAGCTTCATGTTATTAAACTATGAAAATGCATGAATCTGATAGAGGTGAGATTCGAAACCTCGCCTCCGAAGAGACTGGTACCTGAAACCAGCACCTTAGACCACACGGCCACTCTAACTGAACACACACGTCAGCTCAGACAAATAAGCAAGAGCTTCATGTTATTAAACTATGTAAATGCATGCGTCTGATAGAGGTGGGATTCGAACCCACGCCTCCGAAGAGACTGGTAACTGAAACCAGCGCCTTAGATCACTCGGCCACTCTACCTGGACAAACACTCGTCAACTAAGACAAATAAACAAGAGCTTCATGTTATTAAACTAACAAAATGCATGAGTCTGATAGAGGTGGGATTCGAACCCACGCCTCCGAAGAGACTGGTGCCTAAAACCAGCTCCTTAGGCCACTCGCCCACTCTACCTGAACACACTTGTCAACTCAGACAAATAAGCAAGAGCTTCATGTTATTAAACTAAGAAAATGCATGAGTCTGATAGAGGTGGGATTCGACACCACGCCTCCGAAGAGACCGGTGCCTAAAACCAGCGCCTTAGACCACTCGGCCACTCTACCTGAAAACAAAAGCAAACTCAATCTATTAAAAAAATCTTCACTTTAAAATTCTTAAAAACACAACAGACTGATTGAGGTGAGATTCGAAACCACGCTTCCGAAGAGACTGGTACCTGAAACCAGCACCTTAGACCACACGGCCACTCTACCTGAACACACACGTCAGCTCAGACAAATGAGCAAGAGCTTCATGTTATTAAACTATGAAAATGCATGAATCTGATAGAGGTGAGATTCGAAACCTCGCCTCCGAAGAGACTGGTACCTGAAACCAGCACCTTAGAACACACGGCCACTCTAACTGAACACACACGTCAGCTCAGACAAATAAGCAAGAGCTTCATGTTATTAAACTATGAAAATGCATGCGTCTGATAGAGGTGGGATTCGAACCCACGCCTCCGAAGAGACTGGTAACTGAAACCAGCGCCTTAGATCACTCGGCCACTCTACCTGGACAAACACTCGTCAACTAAGACAAATAAACAAGAGCTTCATGTTATTAAACTAACAAAATGCATGAGTCTGATAGAGGTGGGATTCGAACCCACGCCTCCGAAGAGACTGGTGCCTAAAACCAGCTCCTTAGACCACTCGGCCACTCTACCTGAACACACTTGTCAACTCAGACAAATAAGCAAGAGCTTCATGTTATTAAACTAAGAAAATGCATGAGTCTGATAGAGGTGGGATTCGACACCACGCCTCCGAAGAGACCGGTGCCTAAAACCAGCGCCTTAGACCACTCGGCCACTCTACCTGAAAACAAAAGCAAACTCAGTCTATTAAAAAAATCTTCACTTTAACATTCTTAAAAACACAACAGACTGATTGAGGTGAGATTCGAAACCACGCTTCCGAAGAGACTGGTACCTGAAACCAGCACCTTAGACCACACGGCCACTCTACCTGAACACACACGTCAGCTCAGACAAATGAGCAAGAGCTTCATGTTACTAAACTATGAAAATGCATGAATCTGATAGAGGTGAGATTCGAAACCTCGCCTCCGAAGAGACTGGTACCTGAAACCAGCACCTTAGACCACACGGCCACTCTAACTGAACACACACGTCAGCTCAGACAAATAAGCAAGAGCTTCATGTTATTAAACTATGAAAATGCATGCGTCTGATAGAGGTGGGATTCGAACCCACGCCTCCGAAGAGACTGGTAACTGAAACCATCGCCTTAGATCACTCGGCCACTCTACCTGGACAAACACTAGTCAACTAAGACAAATAAACAAGAGCTTCATGTTATTAAACTAACAAAATGCATGAGTCTGATAGAGGTGGGATTCGAACCCACGCCTCCGAAGAGACTGGTGCCTAAAACCAGCTCCTTAGACCACTCGGCCACTCTACCTGAACACACTTGTCAACTCAGACAAATAAGCAAGAGCTTCATGTTATTAAACTAAGAAAATGCATGAGTCTGATAGAGGTGGGATTCGACACCACGCCTCCGAAGAGACCGGTGCCTAAAACCAGCGCCTTAGACCACTCGGCCACTCTACCTGAAAACAAAAGCATACTCAGTCTATTAAGCAAAATCTTCACTTTAAAATTCTTAAAAACACAACAGACTGATTGAGGTGAGATTCGAAACCACGCTTCCGAAGAGACTGGTACCTGAAACCAGCACCTTAGACCACACGGCCACTCTACCTGAACACACACGTCAGCTCAGACAAATGAGCAAGAGCTTCATGTAATTAAACTATGAAAATGCATGAATCTGATATAGGTGGGTTTCGAACCCACGCCTCCGAAGAGACTGGTGCCTTAAACCAGCGCCTCAGACCACTCGGCCACTCTACCTGGACAAACACTCCTCAACTAAGACAAATAAGCAAGAGCTTCATGTTATTAAACTAACAAAATGCATGAGTATGATAGAGGTGGGATTTGAACCCACGCCTCCGAAGAGACCGGTGCCTAAAACCAGCGCCTTAGACCACTCGGCCACTCTACCTGAAAACAAAAGAAAACTCAGTCTATTTAGGAAAAACTTCACTTTAAAATTCTTAAAAACACAACAGACTGATTGAGGTGAGATTCGAAACCACGCTTCCGAAGAGACTGGTACCTGAAACCAGCACCTTAGACCACACGGCCACTCTACCTGAACACACACGTCAGCTCAGACAAATGAGCAAGAGCTTCATGTTATTAAACTATGAAAATGCATGAATCTGATAGAGGTGAGATTCGAAACCTCGCCTCCGAAGAGACTGGTACCTGAAACCAGCACCTTAGACCACACGGCCACTCTAACTGAACACACACGTCAGCTCAGACAAATAAGCAAGAGCTTCATGTTATTAAACTATGAAAATGCATGCGTCTGATAGAGGTGGGATTCGAACCCACGCCTCCGAAGAGACTGGTACCTGAAACCAGCGCCTTAGATCACTCGGCCACTCTACCTGGACAAACACTCGTCAACTAAGACAAATAAACAAGAGCTTCATGTTATTAAACTAACAAAATGCATGAGTCTGATAGAGGTGGGATTCGAACCCACGCCTCCGAAGAGACTGGTGCCTAAAACCAGCTCCTTAGACCACTCGGCCACTCTACCTGAACACACTTGTCAACCCAGACAAATAAGCAAGAGCTTCATGTTATTAAACTAAGAAAATGCATGAGTCAGATAGAGGTGGGATTCGACACCACGCCTCCGAAGAGACCGGTGCCTAAAACCAGCGCCTTAGACCACTCGGCCACTCTACCTGAAAACAAAAGCAAACTCAGTCTATTAAGCAAAATCTTCACTTAAAAATTCTTAAAAACACAACAGACTGATTGAGGTGAGATTCGAAACCACGCTTCCGAAGAGACTGGTACCTGAAACCAGCACCTTAGACCACACGGCCACTCTACCTGAACACACACGTCAGCTCAGACAAATGAGCAAGAGCTTCATGTTATTAAACTATGAAAATGCATGCGTCTGATAGAGGTGGGATTCGAACCCACGCCTCCGAAGAGACTGGTACCTGAAACCAGCGCCTTAGATAACTCGGCCACTCTACCTGGACAAACACTCGTCAACTAAGACAAATAAACAAGAGCTTCATGTTATTAAACTAACAAAATGCATGAGTCTGATAGAGGTGGGATTCGAACCCACGCCTCCGAAGAGACTAATGCCTAAAACCAGCTCTTTAGACCACTCGGCCACTCTACCTGAACACACTTGTCAACTCAGACAAATAAGCAAGAGCTTCATGTTATTAAACTAAGAAAATGCATGAGTCTGATAGAGGTGGGATTCGAACCCACGCCTCCGAAGAGACTGGTGCCTAAAACCAGCTCTTTAGACCACTCGGCCACTCTACCTGAACACACTTGTCAACTCAGACAAATAAGCAAGAGCTTCATGTTATTAAACTAAGAAAATGCATGAGTCTGATAGAGGTGGGATTCGAACCCACGCCTCCGAAGAGACTGGTACCTGAAACCAGCGCCTTAGATAACTCGGCCACTCTACCTGGACAAACACTCGTCAACTAAGACAAATAAGCAGAGCTTCATGTTATTAAACTAAGAAAATGCATGAGTCTGATAGAGGTGGGATTCGAACCCACGCCTCCGAAGAGACTGGTACCTGAAACCAGCGCCTTAGACCACTCGGCCACTCTACCTGAACACACTTGTCAACTCAGACAAATAAGCAAGAGCTTCATGTTATTAAACTAAGAAAATGCATGAGTCTGATAGAGGTGGGATTCGAACCCACGCCTCCGAAGAGACTGGTGCCTTAAACCAGCGCCTTAGACCACTTGGCCACTCTACCTGAACACACTTGTCAACTCAGACAAATAAGCAAGAGCTTCATGTTATTAAACTAAGAAAATGCATGAGTCTGATAGAGGTGGGTTTCGAACCCACGCCTCCGAAGAGACTGGTGCCTTAAACCAGCGCCTTAGACCACTCGGCCACTCTACCTGAACACACACGTCAACTAAGAGCTTCATGTTATTAAACTAACAAAATGCATGAGTCTGATAGAGGTGGGATTCGACACCATGCCTCCTAAGAGACCGGTGCCTAAAACCAGCGCCTTAGACCACTCGGCCACTCTACCTGAAAACAAAAGTAAACTCAGTCTATTTAGCAAAATCTTCACTTTAAAATTCTTAAAAACACAACAGACTGATTGAGGTGAGATTCGAAACCACGCTTCCGAAGAGAATGGTACCTGAAACCAGCACCTTAGACCACACGGCCACTCTACCTGAACACACACGTCAGCTCAGACAAATGAGCAAGAGCTTCATGTTATTAAACTATGAAAATGCATGACTCTGATAGAGGTGGGCTTCGAACCCACGCCTCCGAAGAGACTGGTGCCTTAAACCAGCGCCTTAGACCACTCGGCCACTCTACCAAAACAAACACGTCAACTAAGACAAATAAGCAAGAGCTTCATGTTATTAAACTAACAAAATGCATGAGTCTGATAGAGGTGGGATTCGAATCCACGCCATCGAAGAGACCGGTGCCTAAAACCAGCGCCTTAGACCACTCGGCCACTCTACCTGAAAACAAAAGTAAACTCAGTCTATTAAGCAAAATCTTCACTTTAAAATTCTTACAAACACAACAGACTGATAGGGGTGAGATTCGAACCCACGCCTCCGAATAGACTGGTACCTGAAACCAGCGCCTTAGACCACTCGGTCACTCTACCTGAACACACCTGTCAACTCAGACAAATAAGCAAGAGCTTCATGTTATTAAACTAAGAAAATGCATGAGTCTGATAGAGGTGGGATTCGAACCCACGCCTCCGAAGAGACTGGTGCCTTAAACCAACGCCTTAGACCACTCGGCCACTCTACCTGAACACACCGGTCAACTCAGACAAATAAGCAAGAGCTTCATGTTATTAAACTAAGAAAATGCATGAGACTGATAGAGGTGGGATTCGAATCCACGCCATCGAAAAGACCGGTGCCTGAAACCAGCGCCTTAGACCACTCGGCCACTCTACCTGAAAGCAAAAGTAAACTCAGTCTATTAAGCAAAATCTTCACTTTAAAATTCTTAAAAACACAACAGACTGATAGAGGTGAGATTCGAAACCACGCCTTCGAAGAGACTGGTACCTGAAACCAGCGCCTTGGACCACTCGGCCACTCTACCTGGACAAACACTCGTCAACTAAGACATATAAGCAAGAGCTTCACGTTATTAAACTAAGAAAATGCATGAGTCTGATAGAGGTGGGATTCGAACCCACGCCTCCGAAGAGACTGGTGCCTTAAACCAGCGCCTTAGACCACTCGGCCACTCTACCTGAACACACTTGTCAACTCAGACAAATAAGCAAGAGCTTCATGTTATTAAACTAAGAAAATGCATGCGTCTGATAGAGGTGGGATTCGAACCCACGCCTCCGAAGAGACTGGTACCTGAAACCAGCGCCCTAGACCACTCGGCCACTCTACCTGAACACACACGTCAACTAAGACAAATAAGCAAGAGCTTCATGTTATTAAACTAAGAAAATGCATGCGTCTGATAGAGGTGAGATTCGAACCCACGCCTCCGAATAGACTGGTACCTGAAACCAGCGCCTTAGACCACTCGGCCACTCTACATGAACACACCTGTCAACTCAGACAAATAAGCAAGAGCTTCATGTTATTAAACTAAGAAAATGCATGAGTCTGATAAGGTGGGATTCGAACCCACGCCTCCGAAGAGACTGGAGCCTTAAACCAACGCCTTAGACCACTCGGCCACTCTACCTGAACACACCTGTCAACTCAGACAAATAAGCAAGAGCTTCATGTTATTAAACTAAGAAAATGCATGAGTCTGATAGAGGTGGGATTCGAATCCACGCCTCCGAAGAGACTGGTGCCTAAAACCAGCTCCTTAGACCACTCGGCCACTCTACCTGAACACACTTGTCAACTCAGACAAATAAGCAAGAGCTTCATGTTATTAAACTAAGAAAATGCATGAGTCTGATAGAGGTGGGATTCGAACCCACGCCTCCGAAGAGACTGGTACCTGAAACCAGCGCCTTAGACCACTCGGCCACTCTACCTGGACAAACACTCGTCAACTAAGACAAATAAGCAAGAGCTTCATGTTATTAAACTAAGAAAATGCATGAGTCTGATAGAGTTGGGATTCGAACTAACGCCTCCGAAGAGACTGGTGCCTTAAACCAGCGCCTTAGACCACTTGGCCACTCTACCTGAACACACTTGTCAACTCAGACAAATAAGCAAGAGCTTCATGTTATTAAACTAAGAAAATGCATGAGTCTGATAGAGGTGGGTTTCGAACCCACGCCTCCGAAGGGACTGGTACCTGAAACCAGCGCCTTAGACCACTCGGCCACTCTACCTGGACAAACACTCGTCAACTAAAACTAATAAGCAAGAGCTTCATGTTATTAAACTAAGAAAATGCATGAGTCTGATAGAGGTGGGATTCGAACTAACGCCTCCGAAGAGACTGGTGCCTTAAACCAGCGCCTTAGACCACTTGGCCACTCTACCTGAACACACTTGTCAACTCAGACAAATAAGCAAGAGCTTCATGTTATTAAACTAAGAAAATGCATGAGTCTGATAGAGGTGGGTTTCGAACCCACGCCTCCGAAGAGACTGGTGCCTTAAACCAGCGACTCAGACCACTCGGCCACTCTACCTGAACACACACGTCGACTAAGACAAATAAGCAAGAGCTTCATGTTATTAAACTAACAAAATGCATGAGTCTGATAGAGGTGGGATTCGACACCACGCCTCCGAAGAGACCGGTGCCTAAAACCAGCGCCTTAGACCACTCGGCCACTCTACCTGAAAACAAAAGTAAACTCAGTCTATTAAGCAAAATCTTCACTTTAAAATTCTTAAAAACACAACAGACTGATTGAGGTGAGATTCGAAACCACGCTTCCGAATAGACTGGTACCTGAAACCAGCACCTTAGACCACACGGCCACTCTACCTGAACACACACGTCAGCTCAGACAAATGAGCAAGAGCTTCATGTTATTAAACTATGAAAATGCATGAATCTGATAGAGGTGGGATTCGAACCCACGCCTCCGAAGAGACTGGTACCTGAAACCAGCGCCTTAGACCACTCGGCCACTCTACCTGAACACACTTTTCAACTCAGACAAATAAGCAAGAGCTTCATGTTATTAAACTAAGAAAATGCATGACTCTGATAGAGGTGGGCTTCGAACCCACGCCTCCGAAGAGACTGGTGCCTTAAACCAGCGCCTTAGACCACTCGGCCACTCTACCTAAACACACACGTCAACTAAGACAAATAAGCAAGAGCTTCATGTTATTAAACTAACAAAATGCATGAGTCTGATAGAGGTGGGATTCGAATCCACGCCATCGAAGAGACCGGTGCCTAAAACCAGCGCCTTAGACCACTCGGCAACTCTACCTGAAAACAAAAGTAAACTCAGTCTATTAAGCAAAATCTTCACTTTAAAATTCTTACAAACACAACAGACTGATAGGGGTGAGATTCGAACCCACGCCTCCGAATAGACTGGTACCTGAAACCAGCGCCTTAGACCACTCGGCCACTCTACCTGGACAAACACTCGTCAACTAAGACAAATAAGCAAGAGCTTCATGTTATTAAACTAAGAAAATGCATGAGTCTGATAGAGGTGGGATTCGAACTAACGCCTCCGAAGAGACTGGTGCCTTAAACCAGCGCCTTAGACCACTTGGCCACTCTACCTGAAAGCAAAAGTAAACTCAGTCTATTAAGCAAAATCTTCACTTTAAAATTCTTAAAAACACAACAGACTGATACAGGTGAGATTCGAAACCACGCCTTCGAAGAGACTGGTACCTGAAACCAGCACCTTAGACCACACGGCCACTCTACCTGAACACACACGTCAGCTCAGACAAATGAGCAAGAGCTTCATGTTATTAAACTATGAAAATGCATGAATCTGATAGAGGTGGGATTCAAACCCACGCCTCCGAAGAGACTGGTACCTGAAACCAGCGCCTTAGACCACTCGGCCACTCTACCTGAACACACTTTTCAACTCAGACAAATAAGCAAGAGCTTCATGTTATTAAACTAAGAAAATGCATGTCTCTGATAGAGGTGGGCTTCGAACCCACGCCTCCGAAGAGACTGGTGCCTGAAACCAGCGCCTTAGACCACTCGGCCACTCTACCTGAAAGCAAAAGTAAACTCAGTCTATTAAGCAAAATCTTCACTTTAAAATTCTTAAAAACACAACAGACTGATACAGGTGAGATTCGAAACCACGCCTTCGAAGAGACTGGTGCCTTAAACCAGCGCCTTAGACCACTCGGCCAGTCTACCTAAACACACTTGTCAACTCAGACAAATAAGCAAGAGCTTCATGTTATTAAACTAAGAAAATGCATGAGTCTGATAGAGGTGGGTTTCGAACCCACGCCTCCGAAGAGACTGGTGCCTTAAACCAGCGCCTCAGACCACTCGGCCACTCTACCTGGACAAACACTCGTCAACTAAGACAAATAAGCAAGAGCTTCATGTTATTAAACTAACAAAATGCATGAGTCTGATAGAGGTGGGATTCGAACCCACGCCTCCGAAGAGACCGGTGCCTAAAACCAGCGCCTTAGACCACTCGGCCACTCTACCTGAAAACAAAAGTAAACTCAGTCTATTTAGCAAAATCTTCACTTTAAAATTCTTAAAAACACAACAGACTGATAGAGGTGAGATTCGAAACCACGCCTCCGAAGAGACTGGTACCTGAAACCAGCACCTTAGACCACACGGCCACTCTAACTGAACACACACGTCAGCTCAGACAAATAAGCAAGAGCTTCATGTTATTAAACTAACAAAATGCATGAGTCTGATAGAGGTGGGATTCGAACCCACGCCTCCGAAGAGACTGGTGCCTAAAACCAGCTCCTTAGACCACTCGGCCACTCTACCTGAACACACTTGTCAACTCAGACAAATAAGCAAGAGCTTCATGTTATTAAACTAAGAAAATGCATGAGTCTGATAGAGGTGGGATTCGAACCCACGCCTCCGAAGAGACTGTTACCTGAAACCAGCGCCTTAGACCACTCGGCCACTCTACCTGGACAAACACTCGTCAACTAAGACAAATAAGCAAGAGCTTCATGTTATTAAACTAAGAAAATGCATGAGTCTCATAGAGGTGGGATTCGAACCCACGCCTCCGAAGAGACTGGTGCCTTAAACCAGCGCCTTAGACCACTCGGCCACTCTACCTGAAAACAAAAGTAAACTCAGTCTATTAAGCAAAATCTTCACTTTAAAATTCTTACAAACACAACAGACTGATAGGGGTGAGATTCGAACCCACGCCTCCGAATAGACTGGTACCTGAAACCAGCGCCTTAGACCACTCGGCCACTCTACATGAACACACCTGTCAACTCAGACAAATAAGCAAGAGCTTCATGTTATTAAACTAAGAAAATGCATGAGTCTGATAAGGTGGGATTCGAACCCACGCCTCCGAAGAGACTGGTGCCTTAAACCAACGCCTTAGACCACTCGGCCACTCTACCTGAACACACCTGTCAACTCAGACAAATAAGCAAGAGCTTCATGTTATTAAACTAAGAAAATGCATGAGTCTGATAGAGGTGGGATTCGAATCCACGCCTCCGAAGAGACTGGTGCCTAAAACCAGCTCCTTAGACCACTCGGCCACTCTACCTGAACACACTTGTCAACTCAGACAAATAAGCAAGAGCTTCATGTTATTAAACTAAGAAAATGCATGAGTCTGATAGAGGTGGGATTCGAACCCACGCCTCCGAAGAGACTGGTACCTGAAACCAGCGCCTTAGACCACTCGGCCACTCTACCTGGACAAACACTCGTCAACTAAAACAAATAAGCAAGAGCTTCATGTTATTAAACTAAGAAAATGCATGAGTCTGATAGAGGTGGGATTCGAACTAACGCCTCCGAAGAGACTGGTGCCTTAAACCAGCGCCTTAGACCACTTGGCCACTCTACCTGAACACACTTGTCAACTCAGACAAATAAGCAAGAGCTTCATGTTATTAAACTAAGAAAATGCATGAGTCTGATAGAGGTGGGTTTCGAACCCACGCCTCCGAAGAGACTGGTGCCTTAAACCAGCGACTCAGACCACTCGGCCACTCTACCTGACCACACACGTCGACTAAGACAAATAAGCAAGAGCTTCATGTTATTAAACTAACAAAATGCATGAGTCTGATAGAGGTGGGATTCGACACCACGCCTCCGAAGAGACCGGTGCCTAAAACCAGCGCCTTAGACCACTCGGCCACTCTACCTGAAAACAAAAGTAAACTCAGTCTATTAAGCAAAATCTTCACTTTAAAATTCTTAAAAACACAACAGACTGATTGAGGTGAGATTCGAAACCACGCTTCCGAATAGACTGGTACCTGAAACCAGCACCTTAGACCACACGGCCACTCTACCTGAACACACACGTCAGCTCAGACAAATGAGCAAGAGCTTCATGTTATTAAACTATGAAAATGCATGAATCTGATAGAGGTGGGATTCGAACCCACGCCTCCGAAGAGACTGGTACCTGAAACCAGCGCCTTAGACCACTCGGCCACTCTACCTGAACACACTTTTCAACTCAGACAAATAAGCAAGAGCTTCATGTTATTAAACTAAGAAAATGCATGACTCTGATAGAGGTGGGCTTCGAACCCACGCCTCCGAAGAGACTGGTGCCTTAAACCAGCGCCTTAGACCACTCGGCCACTCTACCTAAACACACACGTCAACTAAGACAAATAAGCAAGAGCTTCATGTTATTAAACTAACAAAATGCATGAGTCTGATAGAGGTGGGATTCGAATCCACGCCATCGAAGAGACCGGTGCCTAAAACCAGCGCCTTAGACCACTCGGCAACTCTACCTGAAAACAAAAGTAAACTCAGTCTATTAAGCAAAATCTTCACTTTAAAATTCTTACAAACACAACAGACTGATAGGGGTGAGATTCGAACCCACGCCTCCGAATAGACTGGTACCTGAAACCAGCGCCTTAGACCACTCGGCCACTCTACCTGGACAAACACTCGTCAACTAAGACAAATAAGCAAGAGCTTCATGTTATTAAACTAAGAAAATGCATGAGTCTGATAGAGGTGGGATTCGAACTAACGCCTCCGAAGAGACTGGTGCCTTAAACCAGCGCCTTAGACCACTTGGCCACTCTACCTGAAAGCAAAAGTAAACTCAGTCTATTAAGCAAAATCTTCACTTTAAAATTCTTAAAAACACAACAGACTGATACAGGTGAGATTCGAAACCACGCCTTCGAAGAGACTGGTACCTGAAACCAGCACCTTAGACCACACGGCCACTCTACCTGAACACACACGTCAGCTCAGACAAATGAGCAAGAGCTTCATGTTATTAAACTATGAAAATGCATGAATCTGATAGAGGTGGGATTCAAACCCACGCCTCCGAAGAGACTGGTACCTGAAACCAGCGCCTTAGACCACTCGGCCACTCTACCTGAACACACTTTTCAACTCAGACAAATAAGCAAGAGCTTCATGTTATTAAACTAAGAAAATGCATGTCTCTGATAGAGGTGGGCTTCGAACCCACGCCTCCGAAGAGACTGGTGCCTGAAACCAGCGCCTTAGACCACTCGGCCACTCTACCTGAAAGCAAAAGTAAACTCAGTCTATTAAGCAAAATCTTCACTTTAAAATTCTTAAAAACACAACAGACTGATACAGGTGAGATTCGAAACCACGCCTTCGAAGAGACTGGTGCCTTAAACCAGCGCCTTAGACCACTCGGCCAGTCTACCTAAACACACTTGTCAACTCAGACAAATAAGCAAGAGCTTCATGTTATTAAACTAAGAAAATGCATGAGTCTGATAGAGGTGGGTTTCGAACCCACGCCTCCGAAGAGACTGGTGCCTTAAACCAGCGCCTCAGACCACTCGGCCACTCTACCTGGACAAACACTCGTCAACTAAGACAAATAAGCAAGAGCTTCATGTTATTAAACTAACAAAATGCATGAGTCTGATACAGGTGGGATTCGAACCCACGCCTCCGAAGAGACCGGTGCCTAAAACCAGCGCCTTAGACCACTCGGCCACTCTACCTGAAAACAAAAGTAAACTCAGTCTATTTAGCAAAATCTTCACTTTAAAATTCTTAAAAACACAACAGACTGATAGAGGTGAGATTCGAAACCACGCCTCCGAAGAGACTGGTACCTGAAACCAGCACCTTAGACCACACGGCCACTCTAACTGAACACACACGTCAGCTCAGACAAATAAGCAAGAGCTTCATGTTATTAAACTAGGAAAATGCATGCGTCTGATAGAGGTGGGATTCGAACCCACGCCTCCGAAGAGACTGGTACCTGAAACCAGCGCCTTAGACCACTCGGCCACTCTACCTGGACAAACACTTATCAACTAAGACAAATAAGCAAGAGCTTCATGTTATTAAACTAACAAAATGCATGAGTCTGATAGAGGTGGGATTCGAACCCACGCCTCCGAAGAGACTGGTGCCTAAAACCAGCTCCTTAGACCACTCGGCCACTCTACCTGAACACACTTGTCAACTCAGACAAATAAGCAAGAGCTTCATGTTATTAAACTAAGAAAATGCATGAGTCTGATAGAGGTGGGATTCGAACCCACGCCTCCGAAGAGACTGTTACCTGAAACCAGCGCCTTAGACCACTCGGCCACTCTACCTGGACAAACACTCGTCAACTAAGACAAATAAGCAAGAGCTTCATGTTATTAAACTAAGAAAATGCATGAGTCTCATAGAGGTGGGATTCGAACCCACGCCTCCGAAGAGACTGGTGCCTTAAACCAGCGCCTTAGACCACTTGGCCACTCTACCTGAACACACTTGTCAACTCAGACAAATAAGCAAGAGCTTCATGCTATTAAACTAAGAAAATGCATGAGTCTCATAGAGGTGGGATTCGAACCCACGCCTCCGAAGAGACTGGTGCCTTAAACCAGCGCCTTAGACCACTTGGCCACTCTACCTGAACACACTTGTCAACTCAGACAAATAAGCAAGAGCTTCATGTTATTAAACTAACAAAATGCATGAGTCTGATAGAGGTGGGATTCGAACCCACGCATTCGAAGAGACCGGTGCCTAAAACCAGCGCCTTAGACCACTCGGCCACTCTACCTGAAAACAAAAGTAAACTCAGTCTATTAAGCAAAATCTTCACTTTAAAATTCTTAAAAACACAACAGACTGATAGAGGTGAGATTCGAAACCACGCCTCCGAAGAGACTGGTACCTGAAACCAGCACCTTAGACCACACGGCCTTTCTAACTGAACACACACTCGTCAGCTCAGACAAATTAGCAAGAGCTTCATGTTATTAAACTATGAATATGCATGCGTCTGATAGAGGTGCGATTCGAACCCACGCCTCCGAAGAGACTGGTACCTGAAACCAGCGCCTTAGACTTCTCGGCCACTCTACCTGCACAAACACTCGTCAACTAAGACAAATAAGCAAGAGCTTCATGTTATTAAACTAACAAAATGCATGAGTCTGATAGAGGTGGGATTCGAACCCACGCCTCCAAAGAGACCGGTGCCTAAAGCCAGCGCCTTAGACCACTTGGCCACTCTACCTGGAAACAAAAGTAAACTCAGTCTATTTAGCAAAATCTTCACTTTAAAATTCTTAAAAACACAACAGACTGATAGAGGTGAGATTCGAAACCACGCTTCCGAAGAGACTGGTACCTGAAACCAGCACCTTAGACCACACGGCCACTCTACCTGAACACACACGTCAGCTCAGACAAATGAGCAAGAGCTTCATGTTATTAAACTATGAAAATGCATGAATCTGATAGAGGTGGGATTCGAACCCACGCCTCCGAAGAGACTGGTACCTGAAACCAGCGCCTTAGACCACTCGGCCACTCTACCTGAACACACTTTTCAACTCAGACAAATAAGCAAGAGCTTCATGTTATTAAACTAAGAAAATGCGTGACTCTGATAGAGGTTGGCTTCGAACCCACGCCTCCGAAGAGACTGGTGCCTTAAACCAGCGCCTTGGACCACTCGGCCACTCTACCTAAACACACACGTCAACTAAGACAAATAAGCAAGAGCTTCAGGTTATTAAACTAACAAAATGCATGAGTCTGATAGAGGTGGGATTCGAATCCACGCCTTCGAAGAGACCGGTGCCTAAAACCAGCGCCTTAGACCACTCGGCAACTCTACCTGAAAACAAAAGTAAACTCAGTCTATTAAGCAAAATCTTCACTTTAAAATTCTTACAAACACAACAGACTGATAGGGGTGAGATTCGAACCCACGCCTCCGAATAGACTCGTACCTGAAACCAGCGCCTTAGACCACTCGGCCACTCTACCTGAACACACCTGTCAACTCAGACAAATAAGCAAGAGCTTCATGTTATTAAACTAAGAAAATGCATAAGTCTGATAGAGGTGGGATTCGAACCCACGCCTCCGAAGAGACTGGTGCCTTAAACCAACGCCTTAGACCACTCGGCCACTCTACCTGAAAACAAAAGTAAACTCAGTCTATTTAGCAAAATCTTCACTTTAAAATTCTTAAAAACACAACAGACTGATAGAGGTGAGATTCGAAACCACGCCTCCGAAGAGACTGGTACCTGAAACCAGCACCTTAGACCACAAGGCCACTCTAACTGAACACACACGTCAGCTCAGACAAATAAGCAAGAGCTTCATGTTATTAAACTATGAAAATGCATGCGTCTGATAGAGGTGCGATTCGAACCCACGCCTCCGAAGAGACTGGTACCTGAAACCAGCGCCTTAGACCACTCGGCCACTCTACCTGAACACACTTGTCAACTCAGACAAATAAGCAAGAGCTTCATGTTATTAAACTAAGAAAATGCATGAGTCTGATAGAGGTGGGATTCGAACCCACGCCTCCGAAGAGACTGTTACCTGAAACCAGCGCCTTAGACCACTCGGCCTTTCTACCTGGACAAACACTGGTCAACTAAGACAAATAAGCAAGAGCTTCATGTTATTAAACTAAGAAAATGCATGAGTCTGATAGAAGTGGGATTCGAACCCACGCCTCCGAAGAGACTGGTGCCTTAAACCAGCGCCTTAGACCACTTGGCCACTCTACCTGAACACACTTGTCAACTCAGACAAATAAGCAAGAGCTTCATGTTATTAAACTAAGAAAATGCATGAGTCTGATAGAGGTGGGTTTCGAACCCACGCCTCCGAAGAGACAGGTGCCTTAAACCAGCGCCTTAGACCACTCGGCCACTCTACCTGAACACACACGTCAACTAAGACAAATAAGCAAGAGCTTCATGTTATTAAACTAACAAAATGCATGAGTCTGATAGAGGTGGGATTCGAACCCACGCATTCGAAGAGACCGGTGCCTAAAACCAGCGCCTTAGACCACTCGGCCACTCTACCTGAAAACAAAAGTAAACTCAGTCTATTAAGCAAAATCTTCACTTTAAAATTCTTAAAAACACAACAGACTGATAGAGGTGAGATTCGAAACCACGCCTCCGAAGAGACTGGTACCTGAAACCAGCACCTTAGACCACACGGCCACTCTACCTGAACACACACGTCAGCTCAGACAAATGAGCAAGAGCTTCATGTTATAAAACTATGAAAATGCATGAGTCTGATAGAGGTGGGATTCGAACCCACGCATTCGAAGAGACCGGTGCCTAAAACAAGCGCCTTAGACCACTCGGCCACTCTACCTGAAAACAAAAGTAAACTCAGTCTATTAAGCAAAAACTTCACTTTAAAATTCTTAAAAACACAACAGACTGATAGAGGTGAGATTCGAAACCACGCCTCCGAAGAGACTGGTACCTGAAACCAGCACTTTAGACCACACGGCCACTCTAACTGAACACACACGTCAGCTCAGACAAATGAGCAAGAGCTTCATGTTATTAAACTATGAAAATGCATGCGTCTGATAGCGGTGCGATTCGAACCCACGCCTCCGAAGAGACTGGTACCTGAAACCAGCGCCTTAGACTACTCAGCCACTCTACCTGCACAAACACTCGTTAACTAAGACAAATAAGCAAGAGCTTCATGTTATTAAACTAACAAAATGCATGAGTCTGATAGAGGTGGGATTCGAACACACGCCTCCGAAGAGACCGGTGCCTAAAACCAGCGCCTTAGACCACTTGGCCACTCTACCTGAAAACAAAAGTAAACTCAGTCTATTTAGCAAAATCTTCACTTTAAAATTCTTAAAAACACAACAGACTGATAGAGGTGAGATTCGAAACCACGCCTCCGAAGAGACTGGTACCTGAAACCAGCACCTTAGACAACACGGCCACTATAACTGAACACACACTTCAGCTCAGACAAATGAGCAAGAGCTTCATGTTATTAAACTATGAAAATGCATGCGTCTGATAGAGGTGGGATTCGAACCCACCCCTCCGAAGAGACTGGTACCTGAAACCAGCGCCTTAGACCACTCGGCCACTCTACCTGGACAAACACTCGTCAACTAAGACAAATAAGCAAGAGCTTCATGTTATTAAACTAACAAAATGCATGAGTCTGATAGAGGTGGGATTCGAACCCACGCCTCCGAAGAGACTGGTGCCTAAACCAGCTCCTTAGACCACTCGGCCACTCTACCTGAACACATTTGTCAACTCAGACAAATAAGCAAGAGCTTCATGTTATTAAACTATGAAAATGCATGCGTCCGATAGAGGTGGGATTCGAACCCACGCCTCCGAAGAGACTGGTGCCTTAAACCAGCGCCTTAGACCACTCGGCCACTCTACCTGAACACATAACTAAACTCAGTCTATTCAGCAAAATCTTCGTTTTACAATTCTTAGAAACACAACAGACTGATAAGGGTGAGATTCCAACCCACGCCTCCGAAGAGACTGGTACCTGAAACCAGCGCCTTAGACCACTCGGCCACTCTACCTGAACACACTTGTCAACTCACACAAATAAGCAAGAACTTCATGTTATTAAACTAAGAAAATGCATGAGTCTGATAGAGGTGGGATTCGAACCCACGCCTCCGAAGAGTCTGGTGCCTTAAACCAGCGCCTTAGACCACTCGGCCACTCTACCTGGACAAACACTCGTCAACTAAGACAAATAAGCAAGAACTTCATGTTATTAAACTAACAAAATGCATGAGTCTGATAGAGGTGGGATTCGAACCCACGCCTCCGAAGAGACTGGTGCCTAAAACCAGCGCCTTGGACCACTCGGCCACTCTACCTGAAAACATAAGTAAACTCAGTCTATTCAGCAAAATCTTCGTTTTACAATTCTTTGAAACACAACAGACTGATAAGGGTGAGACTCCAACCCACGCCTCCGAAGAGACTGGTACCTGAAACCAGCGCCTTAGACCACTCGGCCACTCTACCTGAACACACTTGTCAACTCAGACAAATAAGCAAGAGCTTCATGTTATTAAACTAAGAAAATGCATGAGTCTAATAGAGGTGGGATTCGAACCCCCGCCTCCGAAGAGACTGGTGCCTTAAACCAGCGCCTTGGCAAACTCGGCCACTCTACCTGAACACACACGTCAACTAAGACAAATAAGCAAGAGCTTCATGTTATTAAACTAACAAAATGCATGAGTCTGATAGAGGTGGGATTCGAACCCACGCCTCCGAAGAGACTGGTGCCTAAACCAGCTCCTTAGACCACTCGGCCACTCTACCTGAACACACTTGTCAACTCAGACAAATAAGCAAGAGCTTCATGTTATTAAACTATGAAAATGCATGCGTCTGATAGAGGTGGGATTCGAACCCACGCCTCCGAAGAGACTGGTGCCTTAAACCAGCGCCTTAGACCACTCGGCCACTCTACCTGAACACATAAGTAAACTCAGTCTATTCAGCAAAATCTTCGTTTTACAATTCTTAGAAACACAACAGACTGATAAGGGTGAGATTCCAACCCACGCCTCCGAAGAGACTGGTACCTGAAACCAGCGCCTTAGACCACTCGGCCACTCTACCTGAACACACTTGTCAACTCACACAAATAAGCAAGAACTTCATGTTATTAAACTAAGAAAATGCATGAGTCTGATAGAGGTGGGATTCGAACCCACGCCTCCGAAGAGTCTGGTGCCTTAAACCAGCGCCTTAGACCACTCGGCCACTCTACCTGGACAAACACTCGTCAACTAAGACAAATAAGCAAGAACTTCATGTTATTAAACTAACAAAATGCATGAGTCTGATAGAGGTGGGATTCGAACCCACGCCTCCGAAGAGACTGGTGCCTAAAACCAGCGCCTTGGACCACTCGGCCACTCTACCTGAAAACATAAGTAAACTCAGTCTATTCAGCAAAATCTTCGTTTTACAATTCTTTGAAACACAACAGACTGATAAGGGTGAGACTCCAACCCACGCCTCCGAAGAGACTGGTACCTGAAACCAGCGCCTTAGACCACTCGGCCACTCTACCTGAACACACTTGTCAACTCAGACAAATAAGCAAGAGCTTCATGTTATTAAACTAAGAAAATGCATGAGTCTAATAGAGGTGGGATTCGAACCCCCGCCTCCGAAGAGACTGGTGCCTTAAACCAGCGCCTTGGCAAACTCGGCCACTCTACCTGAACACACACGTCAACTAAGACAAATAAGCAAGAGCTTCATGTTATTAAACTAACAAAATGCATGAGTCTGATAGAGGTGGGATTCGAACCCACGCCTCCGAAGAGACTGGTGCCTAAACCAGCTCCTTAGACCACTCGGCCACTCTACCTGAACACACTTGTCAACTCAGACAAATAAGCAAGAGCTTCATGTTATTAAACTATGAAAATGCATGCGTCTGATAGAGGTGGGATTCGAACCCACGCCTCCGAAGAGACTGGTGCCTTAAACCAGCGCCTTAGACCACTCGGCCACTCTACCTGAACACATAAGTAAACTCAGTCTATTCAGCAAAATCTTCGTTTTACAATTCTTAGAAACACAACAGACTGATAAGGGTGAGATTCCAACCCACGCCTCCGAAGAGACTGGTACCTGAAACCAGCGCCTTAGACCACTCGGCCACTCTACCTGAACACACTTGATAACTCAGACAAATAAGCAAGAACTTCATGTTGTTAAACTAAGAAAATGCATGAGTCTGATAGAGGTGGGATTCGAACCCACGCCTCCGAAGAGTCTGGTGCCTTAAACCAGCGCCTTAGACCACTCGGCCACTCTACCTGGACAAACACTCGTCAACTAAGACAAATAAGCAAGATCTTCATGTTATTAAACTAACAAAATGCATGGGTCTGATAGAGGTGGGATTCGAACCCACGCCTCCGAAGAGACTGGTGCCTAAAACCAGCGCCTTGGACCACTCGGCCACTCTACTTGAAAACATAAGTAAACTCAGTCTATTCAGCAAAATCTTCGTTTTACAATTCTTAGAAACACAACAGACTGATAAGGGTGAGATTCCAACCCACGCCTCCGAAGAGACTGGTACCTGAAACCAGCGCCTTAGACCACTCGGCCACTCTACCTGAACACACTTGATAACTCAGACAAATAAGCAAGAACTTCATGTTGTTAAACTAAGAAAATGCATGAGTCTGATAGAGGTGGGATTCGAACCCACGCCTCCGAAGAGTCTGGTGCCTTAAACCAGCGCCTTAGACCTCTCGGCCACTCTACCTGAACACACACGTCAACTATGACAAATAAGCAAGAGCTTCATGTTATTAAACTAACAAAATGCCTGAGTCTGATAGAGGTGGGATTCGACCCCACGCCTCCGAAGAGACCGGTGCCTAAAACCAGCGTCTTAGACCACTCGGCCACTCTACCTGAAAACATAAGTAAACTCAGTCTATTCAGTAAAATCTTCATTTTACAATTCTTAGAAACACAACAAACTGATAGGGGTGAGATTCGAACCCACGCCTCCGAAGAGACTGGTACCTGAAACCAGCGCCTTAGACCACTCGGCCACTCTACCTGAACACACTTTTCAACTCAGACAAATAAGCAAGAGCTTCATGTTATTAAACTAAGAAAATGCATGAGTCTGATAGAGGTGGGATTCGAACCCACGCCTCCGATGAGACTGGTGCCTTAAACCAGCGCCTTAGATCACTCGGCCACTCTACCTGAACACACACGTCAACTAAGACAAATAAGCAAGAGCTTCATGTTATTAAACTAACAAAATGCATGAGTGTGATAGAGGTGGGATTCGAACCCACGCCTCCGAAGAGACTGGTGCCTAAAACCAGCGCCTTAGACCACTCGGCCACTCTACCTGAACACACTTGTCAACTCAGACAAATAAGCAAGAGCTTCGTGTTATTAAACTAAGAAAATGCATGAGTCTGATAGAGGTGGGATTCGAACCCACGCCTCCGAAGAGACTGGTGCCTAAAACCAGCGCCTTAGACCACTCGGCCACTCTACCTGGACAAACACTCGTCAACTAAGACAAATAAGCAAGAGCTTCATGTTATTAAACTAACAAAATGCATGAGTCTGATAGAGGTGGGATTCGAACCCACGCCTCCGAAGAGACTGGTGCCTAAAACCAGCGCCTTAGACCACTCGGCCACTCTACCTGAACACACTTGTCAACTCAGACAAATAAGCAAGAGCTTCGTGTTATTAAACTAAGAAAATGCATGAGTCTGATAGAGGTGGGATTCGAAACCACGCCTCCGAAGAGACTGGTGCCTTAAACCAGCGCCTTAGACCACTCGGCCACTCTACCTGATCACAGACGTCAACTAAGACAAATAAGCAAGAGCTTCATGTTATTAAACTAACAAAATGCATGAGTCTGATAGAGGTGGGATTCGAACCCACGCCTCCGAAGAGACTGGTGCCTAAAACCAGCGCCTTAGACCACTCGGCCACTCTACCTGGACAAACACTCGTCAACTAAGACAAATAAGCAAGAGCTTCATGTTATTAAACTAAGAAAATGCATGAGTCTGATAGAGGTGGGATTCGAACCCACGCCTCCGAAGAGTCTGGTGCCTTAAACCAGCGCCTTAGACCTCTCGGCCACTCTACCTGAACACACACGTCAACTAAGACAAATAAGCAAGAGCTTCATGTTATTAAACTAACAAAATGCCTGAGTCTGATAGAGGTGGGATTCGACCCCACGCCTCCGAAGAGACCGGTGCGTAAAACAAGCGCCTTAGACCACTCGGCCACTCTACCTGAAAACATAAGTAAACTCAGTCTATTCAGTAAAATCTTCATTTTAAAATTCTTAGAAACACAACACAGTGATAGGGGTGAGATTCGAACCCACGCCTCCGAAGAGACTGGTACCTGAAACCAGCGCCTTAGACCACTCGGCCACTCTACCTGAACACACTTGTCAACTCAGACAAATAAGCAAGAGCTTCATGTTATTAAACTAAGAAAATGCATGAGTCTGATAGAGGTGGGATTCGAACCCACGCCTCCGAAGAGACTGGTGCCTTAAACCAGCGCCTTAGACCACTCGGCCACTCTACCTGAACACACACGTCAACTAAGACAAGTAAGCAAAAGCTTCATGTTATTAAACTAACAAAATGCATGAGTCTGATAGAGGTGGGATTCGAATCCACGCCATCGAAGAGACCGGTGCCTAAAACCAGCGCCTTAGACCACTCGGCCACTCTACCTGAAAACAAAAGTAAACTCAGTCTATTAAGCAAAATCTTCACTTTAAAATTCTTAAAAACACAACAGACTGATAGAGGTGAGATTCGAAACCACGCCTCCGAAGAGACTGGTACCTGAAACCAGCACCTTAGACCACAGCCACTCTAACTGAACACACACGTCAGCTCAGAAAAATGAGCAAGAGCTTCATATGTTATTAAACTATGAAAATGCATGCGTCTGATAGAGGTGGGATTCGAACCCACGCCTCCGAAGAGACTGGTACCTGAAACCAGCGCATTAGACCACTAGGCCACTCTACCTAGACAATCACTCGTCAACTCAGACAAATAACAAGAACTTCATGTTATAAACTAAGAAAATGCATGAGTCTGATAGAGGTGGGATTCGAAGAAACGCCTCCGAAGAGACTGGTGCCTAAAACCAGCTCCTTACACCACTCTGCCACTCTACCTGAACACACTTGTCAACTCAGACAAATAAGCAAGAGCTTCATGTTATTAAACTAACAAAATGCATGAGTCTGATAGAGGTGGGATTCGAACCCACGCCTCCGAAGAGACTGGTGCCTAAAACCAGCGCCTTAGACCACTCGGCCACTCTACCTGAACACACTGGTCTACTCAGACAAATAAGCAAGAGCTTCATGTTATTAAACTAACAAAATGCATGAGTCTGATAGAGGTGGGATTCGAACCCACGCCTCCGAAGAGACTGGTGCCTAAAACCAGAGCCTTAGACCACTCGGCCACTCTACCTGAACACACTGGTCAACTCAGACAAATAAGCAAGAGCTTCATGTTATTAAACTAAGAAAATGCATGAGTCTGATAGAGGTGGGATTCGAAACCACGCCTCCGAAGAGACTGGTGCCTTAAACCAGCGCCTTAGACCACTCGGCCACTCTACCTGATCACAGACGTCAACTAAGACAAATAAGCAAGAGCTTCATGTTATTAAACTAACAAAATGCATGAGTCTGATAGAGGTGGGATTCGAACCCACGCCTCCGAAGAGACTGGTGCCTAAAACCAGCGCCTTAGACCACTCGGCCACTCTACCTGGACAAACACTCGTCAACTAAGACAAATAAGCAAGAGCTTCATGTTATTAAACTAAGAAAATGCATGAGTCTGATAGAGGTGGGATTCGAACCCACGCCTCCGAAGAGTCTGGTGCCTTAAACCAGCGCCTTAGACCTCTCGGCCACTCTACCTGAACACACACGTCAACTAAGACAAATAAGCAAGAGCTTCATGTTATTAAACTAACAAAATGCCTGAGTCTGATAGAGGTGGGATTCGACCCCACGCCTCCGAAGAGACCGGTGCGTAAAACAAGCGCCTTAGACCACTCGGCCACTCTACCTGAAAACATAAGTAAACTCAGTCTATTCAGTAAAATCTTCATTTTAAAATTCTTAGAAACACAACACAGTGATAGGGGTGAGATTCGAACCCACGCCTCCGAAGAGACTGGTACCTGAAACCAGCGCCTTAGACCACTCGGCCACTCTACCTGAACACACTTGTCAACTCAGACAAATAAGCAAGAGCTTCATGTTATTAAACTAAGAAAATGCATGAGTCTGATAGAGGTGGGATTCGAACCCACGCCTCCGAAGAGACTGGTGCCTTAAACCAGCGCCTTAGACCACTCGGCCACTCTACCTGAACACACACGTCAACTAAGACAAGTAAGCAAAAGCTTCATGTTATTAAACTAACAAAATGCATGAGTCTGATAGAGGTGGGATTCGAATCCACGCCATCGAAGAGACCGGTGCCTAAAACCAGCGCCTTAGACCACTCGGCCACTCTACCTGAAAACAAAAGTAAACTCAGTCTATTAAGCAAAATCTTCACTTTAAAATTCTTAAAAACACAACAGACTGATAGAGGTGAGATTCGAAACCACGCCTCCGAAGAGACTGGTACCTGAAACCAGCACCTTAGACCACAGCCACTCTAACTGAACACACACGTCAGCTCAGAAAAATGAGCAAGAGCTTCATATGTTATTAAACTATGAAAATGCATGCGTCTGATAGAGGTGGGATTCGAACCCACGCCTCCGAAGAGACTGGTACCTGAAACCAGCGCATTAGACCACTAGGCCACTCTACCTAGACAATCACTCGTCAACTCAGACAAATAACAAGAACTTCATGTTATAAACTAAGAAAATGCATGAGTCTGATAGAGGTGGGATTCGAACAAACGCCTCCGAAGAGACTGGTGCCTAAAACCAGCTCCTTACACCACTCTGCCACTCTACCTGAACACACTTGTCAACTCAGACAAATAAGCAAGAGCTTCATGTTATTAAACTAACAAAATGCATGAGTCTGATAGAGGTGGGATTCGAACCCACGCCTCCGAAGAGACTGGTGCCTAAAACCAGCGCCTTAGACCACTCGGCCACTCTACCTGAACACACTGGTCTACTCAGACAAATAAGCAAGAGCTTCATGTTATTAAACTAACAAAATGCATGAGTCTGATAGAGGTGGGATTCGAACCCACGCCTCCGAAGAGACTGGTGCCTAAAACCAGAGCCTTAGACCACTCGGCCACTCTACCTGAACACACTGGTCAACTCAGACAAATAAGCAAGAGCTTCATGTTATTAAACTAAGAAAATGCATGAGTCTGATAGAGGTGGGATTCGAACCCACGCCTCCGAAGAGACTGGTGCCTAAAACCAGCGCCTTAGACCACTCGGCCACTCTACCTGAAAACAAAAGTAAACTCAGTCTACTTAGCAAAATCTTCACTTTAAAATTCTTACAAACACAACAGACTGATAGGGGTGAGATTCGAACCCACGCCTCCGAAGAGACTGGTACCTGAAACCAGCGCCTTAGACCACTCGGCCACTCTACCTGAACACACACTCGTCAACTAAGACAAATAAGCAAGAGCTTCATGTTATTAAACTAACAAATTGCATGAGTCTGATAGAGGTGGGATTCGAACCCACGCCTCCGAAGAGACTGGTGCCTAAAACCAGCGCCTTAGACCACTCGGCCACTCTATCTGGACACACACGTCAACTAAGACAAATAAGCTAGAGCTTCATGTTATTAAACTAACAAAATGCATGAGTCTGATAGAGGTGGGATTCAAATCCACGCCATCGAAGAGACCGGTGCCTAAAACCAGCGCCTTAGACCACTCGGCCACTCTACCTGAAAACAAAAGTAAACTCAGTCTATTAAGCAAAATCTTCACTTTAAAATTCTTACAAACAGAACAGACTGATAGGGGTGAGATTCGAACCCACGCCTCCGAAGAGACTGGTGCCTTTAACTAGCGCCTTAGACCACTCGGCCACTCTACCTGTACACACCTGTCAACTCAGACAAATAAGCAAGAGCTTCATGTTATTAAACAAGGAAAATGCATGATTCTGATAGAGGTGGGTTTCGAACCCACGCCTCCGAAGAGACTGGTGCCTAACACCAGCGCCTTAGACCACTCGGCCACTCTACCTGAACACACACGTCAACTAAGACAAATAAGCAAGAGCTTCATGTTATTAAACTAATAAAATGCATGAGTCTGATAGAGGTGGGATTCAAATCCACGCCATCGAAGAGACCGGTGCCTAAAACCAGCGCCTTAGACCACTCGGCCACTCTACCTGAAAACAAAAGTAAACTTAGTCTATTAAGCAAAATCTTCACTTTAAAATTCTTACAAACACAACAGACTGATAGGGGTGAGATTCGAACCCACGCCTCCGAAGAGACTGGTACCTGAAACCAGCGCCTTAGACCACTCGGCCGCTCTACCTGAACACACTTGTCAACTCAGACAAATAACAGGAACTTCATGTTATAAACTAAGAAAATGCATGAGTCTGATAGAGGTGGGATTCGAACCCACGCCTCCGAAGAGACTGGTGCCTAAAACCAGCTCCTTACACCACTCTGCCACTCTACCTGAACACACTTGTCAACTCAGACAAATAAGCAAGAGCTTCATGTTATTAAACTAACAAAATGCATGAGTCTGATAGAGGTGGGATTCGAACCCACGCCTCCGAAGAGACTGGTGCCTAAAACCAGCGCCTTAGACCACTCGGCCACTCTACCTGAACACACTGGTCAACTCAGACAAATAAGCAAGAGCTTCATGTTATTAAACTAAGAAAATGCATGAGTCTGATAGAGGTGCGATTCGAACCCACGCCTCCGAAGAGACTGGTGCCTTAAACCAGCGCCTTAGACCACTCGGCCACTCTACCTGAACACACACGTCAACTAAGACAAATAAGCAAGAGCTTCATGTTATTAAACTAACTAAATGCATGAGTGTGATAGAGGTGTGATTCAAATCAACGCCATCGAAGAGACCGGTGCCTAAAACCAGCGCCTTAGACCACTCGGCCACTCTACCTGAAAACAAAAGTAAACTCAGTCTACTTAGCAAAATCTTCACTTTAAAATTCTTACAAACACAACAGACTGATAGGGGTGAGATTCGAACCCACGCCTCCGAAGAGACTGGTACCTGAAACCAGCGCCTTAGACCACTCGGCCACTCTACCTGAACACACACTCGTCAACTAAGACAAATAAGCAAGAGCTTCATGTTATTAAACTAACAAATTGCATGAGTCTGATAGAGGTGGGATTCGAACCCACGCCTCCGAAGAGACTGGTGCCTAAAACCAGCGCCTTAGACCACTCGGCCACTCTATCTGGACACACACGTTAACTAAGACAAATAAGCAAGAGCTTCATGTTATTAAACTAACAAAATGCATGAGTCTGATAGAGGTGGGATTCAAATCCACGCCATCGAAGAGACCGGTGCCTAAAACCAGCGCCTTAGACCACTCGGCCACTCTACCTGAAAACAAAAGTAAACTCAGTCTATTAAGCAAAATCTTCACTTTAAAATTCTTACAAACAGAACAGACTGATAGGGGTGAGATTCGAACCCACGCCTCCGAAGAGACTGGTGCCTTTAACTAGCGCCTTAGACCACTCGGCCACTCTACCTGTACACACCTGTCAACTCAGACAAATAAGCAAGAGCTTCATGTTATTAAACAAGGAAAATGCATGATTCTGATAGAGGTGGGTTTCGAACCCACGCCTCCGAAGAGACTGGTGCCTAAAACCAGCGCCTTAGACCACTCGGCCACTCTACCTGAACACACACGTCAACTAAGACAAATAAGCAAGAGCTTCATGTTATTAAACTAATAAAATGCATGAGTCTGATAGAGGTGGGATTCAAATCCACGCCATCGAAGAGACCGGTGCCTAAAACCAGCGCCTTAGACCACTCGGCCACTCTACCTGAAAACAAAAGTAAACTCAGTCTATTAAGCAAAATCTTCACTTTAAAATTCTTACAAACACAACAGACTGATAGGGGTGAGATTCGAACCCACGCCTCCGAAGAGACTGGTACCTGAAACCAGCGCCTTAGACCACTCGGCCGCTCTACCTGAACACACTTGTCAACTCAGACAAATAACAGGAACTTCATGTTATAAACTAAGAAAATGCATGAGTCTGATAGAGGTGGGATTCGAACCCACGCCTCCGAAGAGACTGGTGCCTAAAACCAGCTCCTTACACCACTCTGCCACTCTACCTGAACACACTTGTCAACTCAGACAAATAAGCAAGAGCTTCATGTTATTAAACTAACAAAATGCATGAGTCTGATAGAGGTGGGATTCGAACCCACGCCTCCGAAGAGACTGGTGCCTAAAACCAGCGCCTTAGACCACTCGGCCACTCTACCTGAACACACTGGTCAACTCAGACAAATAAGCAAGAGCTTCATGTTATTAAACTAAGAAAATGCATGAGTCTGATAGAGGTGCGATTCGAACCCACGCCTCCGAAGAGACTGGTGCCTTAAACCAGCGCCTTAGACCACTCGGCCACTCTACCTGAACACACACGTCAACTAAGACAAATAAGCAAGAGCTTCATGTTATTAAACTAACTAAATGCATGAGTGTGATAGAGGTGTGATTCAAATCAACGCCATCGAAGAGACCGGTGCCTAAAACCAGCGCCTTAGACCACTCGGCCACTCTACCTGAAAACAAAAGTAAACTCAGTCTACTTAGCAAAATCTTCACTTTAAAATTCTTAAAAACACAACAGACTGATAGAGGTGAGATTCGAAACCACGCCTCCGAAGAGACTGGTACCTGAAACCAGCACCTTAGACAACACGGCCACTCTAACTGAACACACACGTCAGCTCAGACAAATGAGCAAGAGCTTCATGTTATTAAACTATGAAAATGCATGAGTCTGACAGAAGTGGGATTCGAACCCACGCCTCCGAAGAGACTGGTGCCTAAAACCAGAGTCTTAGACCACTCGGCCACTCTACCTGGACAAACACTCGTCAACTAAGACAAATAAGCAAGAGCTTCTTGTTATTAAACTAACAAAATGCATGAGTCCGATAGAGGTGGGATTCGAACCCACGCCTCCGAAGAGACTGGTGCCTAAAACCAGCTCCTTACACCACTCGGCCACTCTACCTGAACACACTTGTCAACTCAGACAAATAAGCAAGAGCTTCATGTTATTAAACTAACAAAATGCATGAGTCTGATAGAGGTGGGATTCGAACCCACGCCTCCGAAGAGACTGGTGCCTAAAACCAGCGCCTTAGACCACTCGGCCACTCTACCTGAACACATTTGTCAACTCAGACAAATAAGCAAGAGCTTCATGTTATTAAACTAAGAAAATGCATGAGTCTGATAGAGGTGGGATTCGAACCCACGCCTCCGAAGAGACTGGTGCCTTAAACCAGCGCCTTAGACCACTCGGCCACTCTACCTGAACACACACTCGTCAACTAAGACAAATAAGCAAGAGCTTCATGTTATTAAACTAACAAACTGCATGAGTCTGATAGAGGTGGGATTTGAACCCACGCCTCCGAAGAGACTGGTGCCTAAAACCAGCGCCTTAGACCACTCGGCCACTCTATCTGGACACACACGTCAACTAAGACAAATAAGCAAGAGCTTCATGTTATTAAACTAACAAAATGCATGAGTCTGATAGAGGTGGGATTCGAACCCACGCCTCCGAAGAGACTGGTGCCTAAAACCAGCGCCTTAGACCACTCGGCCACTCTACCTGAACACACTGGTCAACTCAGACAAATAAGCAAGAGCTTCATGTTATTAAACTAAGAAAATGCATGAGTCTGATAGAGGTGCGATTCGAACCCACGCCTCCGAAGAGACTGGTGCCTTAAACCAGCGCCTTAGACCACTCGGCCACTCTACCTGAACACACACGTCAACTAAGACAAATAAGCAAGAGCTTCATGTTATTAAACTAACTAAATGCATGAGTGTGATAGAGGTGTGATTCAAATCAACGCCATCGAAGAGACCGGTGCCTAAAACCAGCGCCTTAGACCACTCGGCCACTCTACCTGAAAACAAAAGTAAACTCAGTCTACTTAGCAAAATCTTCACTTTAAAATTCTTAAAAACACAACAGACTGATAGAGGTGAGATTCGAAACCACGCCTCCGAAGAGACTGGTACCTGAAACCAGCACCTTAGACAACACGGCCACTCTAACTGAACACACACGTCAGCTCAGACAAATGAGCAAGAGCTTCATGTTATTAAACTATGAAAATGCATGAGTCTGACAGAAGTGGGATTCGAACCCACGCCTCCGAAGAGACTGGTGCCTAAAACCAGCGTCTTAGACCACTCGGCCACTCTACCTGGACAAACACTCGTCAACTAAGACAAATAAGCAAGAGCTTCTTGTTATTAAACTAACAAAATGCATGAGTCCGATAGAGGTGGGATTCGAACCCACGCCTCCGAAGAGACTGGTGCCTAAAACCAGCTCCTTACACCACTCGGCCACTCTACCTGAACACACTTGTCAACTCAGACAAATAAGCAAGAGCTTCATGTTATTAAACTAACAAAATGCATGAGTCTGATAGAGGTGGGATTCGAACCCACGCCTCCGAAGAGACTGGTGCCTAAAACCAGCGCCTTAGACCACTCGGCCACTCTACCTGAACACATTTGTCAACTCAGACAAATAAGCAAGAGCTTCATGTTATTAAACTAAGAAAATGCATGAGTCTGATAGAGGTGGGATTCGAACCCACGCCTCCGAAGAGACTGGTGCCTTAAACCAGCGCCTTAGACCACTCGGCCACTCTACCTGAACACACACTCGTCAACTAAGACAAATAAGCAAGAGCTTCATGTTATTATACTAACAAACTGCATGAGTCTGATAGAGGTGGGATTTGAACCCACGCCTCCGAAGAGACTGGTGCCTAAAACCAGCGCCTTAGACCACTCGGCCACTCTATCTGGACACACACGTCAACTAAGACAAATAAGCAAGAGCTTCATGTTATTAAACTAACAAAATGCATGAGCCTGATAGAGGTGGGCTTCAAATCCACGCCATCGAAGAGACCGGTGCCTAAAACCAGCGCCTTAGACCACTCGGCCACTCTATCTGGACACACACGTCAACTAAGACAAATAAGCAAGAGCTTCATGTTATTAAACTAACAAACTGCATGAGTCTGATAGAGGTGGGATTCGAACCCACG
This sequence comes from Phalangium opilio, assembly GCF_054372755.1. Taxonomy (NCBI): domain Eukaryota; kingdom Metazoa; phylum Arthropoda; class Arachnida; order Opiliones; family Phalangiidae; genus Phalangium; species Phalangium opilio. The sequence goes on along the minus strand of NW_028324158.1, from coordinate 2,745,192 downwards.
CCTCCGAAGAGACTGGTGCCTAAAACCAGCGCCTTAGACCACTCGGCCACTCTATCTGGACACACACGTCAACTAAGACAAATAAGCAAGAGCTTCATGTTATTAAACTAACAAAATGCATGAGTCTGATAGAGGTGGGATTCAAATCCACGCCATCGAAGAGACCGGTGCCTAAAACCAGCGCCTTAGACCACTCGGCCACTCTACCTGAAAACAAAAGTAAACTCAGTCTATTAAGCAAAATCTTCACTTTAAAATTCTTACAAACACAACAGACTGATAGGGGTGAGATTCGAACCCACGCCTCCGAAGAGACTGGTGCCTTAAACCAGCGCCTTAGACCACTCGGCCACTCTACCTGAACACACACGCGTCAACTAAGACAAATAAGCAAGAGCTTCATGTTATTAAACTAACAAACTGCATGAGTCTGATAGAGGTGGGATTCGAACCCACGCCTCCGAAGAGACCGGTGCCTAAAACCAGCGCCTTAGACCACTCGGCCACTCTACCTGAAAGCAGAAGTAAACTCAGTCTATTAAGCAAAATCTTCACTTTAAAATTCTTACAAACACAACAGACTGATAGGGGTGAGATTCGAATCCACGCCTCCGAAGAGACTGGTGCCTAAAACCAGCGCCTTAGACCACTCGGCCACTCTACCTGAAAACAAAAGTAAACTCAGTCTATGCCGGGAGTGTGGCGCACTCCTGTAAGCCAAGCTACTGGGCGGCAAAGTTTGAGGGAATAAGACACATGTCGGCGATCCTACCCTATAGGTGCCGACTGCCCCGTGTCCGCCGGAGGTGACTTGACCCCCACACCCCGTCCGTCACCTCCCAAGTAAACCTCATTTCCTTCCCCTGCTTACACTCCTACTGAAACCTGAATAATCACATCCTTGCCGCGGTCCTTAGACCCTATTCGCATTGAAACCTCAAAAAAAAAAAAAAAAAAAAAACTCAGTCTATTAAGCAAAATCTTCACTTTAAAATTCTTAAAAACACAACAGACTGATAGGGGTGAGATTCGAACCCACGCCTCCGAAGAGACTGGTACCTGAAACCAGCGCCTTAGACCACTCGGCCGCTCTACCTGAACACACTTGTCAACTCAGACAAATAACAAGAACTTCATGTTATAAACTAAGAAAATGCATGAGTCTGATAGAGGTGGGATTCGAACCCACGCCTCCGAAGAGACTGGTGCCTAAAACCAGCTCCTTACACCACTCTGCCACTCTACCTGAACACACTTGTCAACTCAGACAAATAAGCAAGAGCTTCATGTTATTAAACTAACAAAATGCATGAGTCTGATAGAGGTGGGATTCGAACCCACGCCTCCGAAGAGACCGGTGCCTAAAACCAGCGCCTTAGACCACTCGGCCACTCTACCTGAAAACAAAAGTAAAGTCAGTCTACTTAGCAAAATCTTCACTTTAAAATTCTTAAAAACACAACAGACTGATAGAGGTGAGATTCGAAACCACGCCTCCGAAGAGACTGGTACCTGAAACCAGCACCTTAGACAACACGGCCACTCTAACTGAACACACACGTCAGCTCAGACAAATGAGCAAGAGCTTCATGTTATTAAACTATGAATATGCATGAGTCTGATAGAAGTGGGATTCGAACCCACGCCTCCGAAGAGACTGGTGCCTAAAACCAGCGCCTTAGACCACTCGGCCACTCTACCTGAACACACACGTCAACTAAGACAAGTAAGCAAAAGCTTCATGTTATTAAACTAACAAAATGCATGAGTCTGATAGAGGTGGGATTCGAATCCACGCCATCGAAGAGACCGGTGCCTAAAACCAGCGCCTTAGACCACTCGGCCACTCTACCTGAAAACAAAAGTAAACTCAGTCTATTAAGCAAAATCTTCACTTTAAAATTCTTAAAAACACAACAGACTGATAGGGGTGAGATTCGAACCCACGCCTCCGAAGACACAGGTACCTGAAACCAGCGCCTTAGACCACTCGGCCACTCTACCTGAAAACAAAAGTAAACTCAGACAAATAAGCAAGAGCTTCATGTTATTAAACTATGAATATGCATGAGTCTGATAGAGGTGGGATTCGAACCCACGCCTCCGAACACACTGGTGCCTTAAACCAGCGCCTTAGACCACTCGGCCACTCTACCTGAACACACTTGTCAACTCAGACAAATAAGCAAGAGCTTCATGTTATTAAACTATGAATATGCATGAGGCTGATAGAAGTGGGATTCGAACCCACGCCTCCGAAGAGACTGGTGCCTAAAACCAGCGCCTTAGACCACTCGGCCACTCTACCTGGACAAACACTCGTCAACTAAGACAAATAAGCAAGAGCTTCATGTTATTAAACTAACAAAATGCATGAGTCTGATAGAGGTGGGATTCGAACCCACGCCTCCGAAGAGACTGGTGCCTAAAACCAGCTCCTTACACCACTCGGCCACTCTACCTGAACACACTTGTCAACTCAGACAAATAAGCAAGAGCTTCATGTTATTAAACTAACAAAATGCATGAGTCTGATAGAGGTGGGATTCGAACCCACGCCTCCGAAGAGACTGGTGCCTAAAACCAGCGCCTTAGACCACTCGGCCACTCTACCTGAACACACTTGTCAACTCAGACAAATAAGCAGGAGCTTCATGTTATTAAACTAAGAAAATGCATGAGTCTGATAGAGGTGGGATTCGAACCCACGCCTCCGAAGAAACTGGTGCCTTAAACCAGCGCCTTAGACCACTCGGCCACTCTACCTGAACACACACTCGTCAACTAAGACAAATAAGCAAGAGCTTCATGTTATTAAACTAAAAAACTGCATGAGTCTGATAGAGGTGGGATTCGACCCCACGCCTCCGAAGAGACCGGTGCCAAAAACAAGCGCCTTAGAGCACTCGGCCACTCTACCTGAAAACATAAGTAAACTCAGTCTACTTAGCAAAATCTTCACTTTAAAATTCTTAAAAACACAACAGACTGATAGGGGTGAGATTCGAACCCACGCCTCCGAAGACACAGGTACCTGAAACCAGCGCCTTAGACCACTCGGCCACTCTACCTGAAAAAAAGTAAACTCAGACAAATAAGCAAGAGCTTCATGTTATTAAACTATGAATATGCATGAGTCTGATAGAGGTGGGATTCGAACCCACGCCTCCGAACACACTGGTGCCTTAAACCAGCGCCTTAGACCACTCGGCCACTCTACCTGAACACACTTGTCAACTCAGACAAATAAGCAAGAGCTTCATGTTATTAAACTATGAATATGCATGAGGCTGATAGAAGTGGGATTCGAACCCACGCCTCCGAAGAGACTGGTGCCTAAAACCAGCGCCTTAGACCACTCGGCCACTCTACCTGGACAAACACTTGTCAACTAAGACAAATAAGCAAGAGCTTCATGTTATTAAACTAACAAAATGCATGAGTCTGATAGAGGTGGGATTCGAACCCAAGCCTCCGAAGAGACTGGTGCCTAAAACCAGCTCCTTACACCACTCGGCCACTCTACCTGAACACACTTGTCAACTCAGACAAATAAGCAAGAGCTTCATGTTATTAAACTAACAAAATGCATGAGTCTGATAGAGGTGGGATTCGAACCCACGCCTCCGAAGAGACTGGTGCCTAAAACCAGCGCCTTAGACCACTCGGCCACTCTACCTGAACACACTTGTCAACTCAGACAAATAAGCAGGAGCTTCATGTTATTAAACTAAGAAAATGCATGAGTCTGATAGAGGTGGGATTCGAACCCACGCCTCCGAAGAAACTGGTGCCTTAAACCAGCGCCTTAGACCACTCGGCCACTCTACCTGAACACACACTCGTCAACTAAGACAAATAAGCAAGAGCTTCATGTTATTAAACTAAAAAACTGCATGAGTCTGATAGAGGTGGGATTCGACCCCACGCCTCCGAAGAGACCGGTGCCAAAAACAAGCGCCTTAGAGCACTCGGCCACTCTACCTGAAAACATAAGTAAACTCAGTCTACTTAGCAAAATCTTCACTTTAAAATTCTTAAAAACACAACAGACTGATAGAGGTGAGATTCGAAACCACGCCTCCGAAGAGACTGGTGCCTAAAACCAGCTCCTTACACCACTCTGCCACTCTACCTGAACACACTTGTCAACTCAGACAAATAAGCAAGAGCTTCATGTTATTAAACTAACAAAATGCATGAGTCTGATAGAGGTGGGATTCGAACCCCACCTCCGAAGAGACCGGTGCCTAAAACCAGCGCCTTAGACCACTCGGCCACTCTACCTGAAAACAAAAGTAAACTCAGTCTACTTAGCAAAATCTTCACTTTAAAATTCTTAAAAACACAACAGACTGATAGAGGTGAGATTCGAAACCACGCCTCCGAAGAGACTGGTACCTGAAACCAGCACCTTAGACAACACGGCCACTCTAACTGAACACACACGTCAGCTCAGACAAATGAGCAAGAGCTTCATGTTATTAAACTATGAATATGCATGAGTCTGATAGAAGTGGGATTCGAACCCACGCCTCCGAAGAGACTGGTGCCTAAAACAAGCGCCTTAGACCACTCGGCCACTCTACCTGGACAAACACTCGTCAACTAAGACAAATAAGCAAGAGCTTCATGTTATTAAACTAACAAAATGCATGAGTCTGATAGAGGTGGGATTCGAACCCACGCCTCCGAAGAGACTGGTACCTGAAACCAGCGCCTTAGACCACTCGGCCACTCTACCTGAAAGCAAAAGTAAACTCAGTCTATTAAGCAAAATCTTCACTTTAAAATTCTTACAAACACAACAGACTGATAGGGGTGAGATTCGAACCCACGCCTCCGAAGAGACTGGTGCCTAAAACCAGCGCCTTAGACCACTCGGCCACTCTACCTGAACACACACGTCAACTAAGACAAGTAAGCAAAAGCTTCATGTTATTAAACTAACAAAATGCATGAGTCTGATAGAGGTGGGATTCGAATCCACGCCATCGAAGAGACCGGTGCCTAAAACCAGCGCCTTAGACCACTCGGCCACTCTACCTGAAAACAAAAGTAAACTCAGTCTATTAAGCAAAATCTTCACTTTAAAATTCTTAAAAACACAACAGACTGATAGGGGTGAGATTCGAACCCACGCCTCCGAAGACACAGGTACCTGAAACCAGCGCCTTAGACCACTCGGCCACACTACCTGAAAACAAAAGTAAACTCAGACAAATAAGCAAGAGCTTCATGTTATTAAACTAAGAAAATGCATGAGTCTGATAGAGGTGGGATTCGAACCCACGCCTCCGAACACACTGGTGCCTTAAACCAGCGCCTTAGACCACTCGGCCACTCTACCTAGACAAACACTCGTCAACTAAGACAAATAAGCAAGAGCTTCATGTTATTAAACTAACAAAATGCATGAGTCTGTTAGAGGTGGGATTCGAACCCACGCCTCCGAAGACACTGGTGTCTAAAACCAGCGCCTTAGACCACTCGGCCACTCTACCTCAAAACATAAGTAAACTCAGTCTATTAAGCAAAGTCTTCACTTTAAAATTCTTATAAACACAACAGACTGATAGAGGTGACATTCGAAACCACGCCTCCGAAGGGACTGGTACCTGAAACAAGCGCCTTAGACCACTCGGCCACTCTACCTGAACACACTTGTCAACTCAGACAAATAAGCAAGAGCTTCATGTTATTAAACTATGAATATGCATGAGGCTGATAGAAGTGTGATTCGAACCCACGCCTCCGAAGAGACTGGTGCCTAAAACCAGCGCCTTAGACCACTCGGCCACTCTACCTGGACAAACACTCGTCAACTAAGACAAATAAGCAAGAGCTTCATGTTATTAAACTAACAAAATGCATGAGTCTGATAGAGGTGGGATTCGAACCCACGCCTCCGAAGAGACTGGTGCCTAAAACCAGCTCCTTACACCACTCGGCCACTCTACCTGAACACACTTGTCAACTCAGACAAATAAGCAAGAGCTTCATGTTATTAAACTAACAAAATGCATGAGTCTGATAGAGGTGGGATTCGAACCCACGCCTCCGAAGAGACTGGTGCCTAAAACCAGCGCCTTAGACCACTCGGCCACTCTACCTGAACACACTTGTCAACTCAGACAAATAAGCAGGAGCTTCATGTTATTAAACTAAGAAAATGCATGAGTCTGATAGAGGTGGGATTCGAACCCACGCCTCCGAAGAGACCGGTGCCAAAAACAAGCGCCTTAGAGCACTCGGCCACTCTACCTGAAAACATAAGTAAACTCAGTCTATTCAGTAAAATCTTCATTTTACAATTCTTAGAAACACAACACAGTGATAGGGGTGAGATTCGAACCCACGCCTCCGAAGAGACTGGTACCTGAAACCAGCGCCTTAGACCACTCGGCCACTCTACCTGAACACACTTGTCAACTCAGACAAATAAGAGAGAGCTTCATTTTATTAAACTAAGTAAATGCATGAGTCTGATAGAGGTGGGATTCGAAGCCACGCTTCCGAAGAGACTGGTGCCTTAAACCAGCGCCTTAGACCACTCGGCCACTCTACCTGAACACACGTCAACTAAGACAAGTAAGCAAAAGCTTCATGTTATTAAACTAACAAAATGCATGAGTCTGATAGAGGTGGGATTCGAATCCACGCCTTCGAAGAGACCGGTGCCTAAAACCAGCGCCTTAGACCACTCGGCCACTCTACCTGAAAACAAAAGTAAACTCAGTCTATTAAGCAAAATCTTCACTTTAAAATTCTTAAAAACACAACAGACTGATAGGGGTGAGATTCGAACCCACGCCTCCGAAGAGACAGGTACCTGAAACCAGCGCCTTAGACCACACGGCCACTCTACCCAAAAAAACTCAGTCTATTCAGCAAGATCTTCATTTTACAATTCTTAAAAACACAACAGACTGAGAGGGGTGAGATTCGAACCCACGCCTCCGAAGAGACAGGTACCTGAAACCAGCACCTTAGACCACACGGCCACTCTACCTGAACACACACGTCAGCTCAGACAAATGAGCAAGAGCTTCATGTCATTAAACTATGAAAATGCATGAATCTGATAGAGGTGGGATTCGAACCCACGCCTCCGAAGAGACTGGTGCCTTAAACTAGCGCCTTAGACCACTCGGCCACTCTACCTGGACAAACACTCGTCAACTAAGACAAATAAGCAAGAGCTTCATGTAATTAAACTAAGAAAATGCATGAGTCTGATAGAGGTGGGATTCGAACCCACGCCTCCGAACAGACTGGTGCCTTAAACCAGCGCCTTAGACCACTCGCCCACTCTACCCGAACACACACGTCAACTAAGACAAATACGCAAGAGCTTTATGTTATTAAACTAACAAAATGCATGAGTCTGATAGAGGTGGGATTCGAACCCACGCCTCCGAAGAGACCGGTGCCTAAAACCAGCGCCTTAGACCACTCGGCCACTCTACCTGAAAACAAAAGTAAACTCGGTCTATTAAGCAAAATCTTCACTTTAAAATTCTTAAAAACACAACAGACTGATAGAGGTGAGATTCGAAACCACGCCTGCGAAGAGACTGGTACCTGAAACCAGCACCTTAGACCACTCGGCCACTCTACCTGAAAACAAAAGTAAACTCAGTCTATTAAGCAGAATCTTCACTTTAAAATTCTTAAAAACACAACAGACTGATAGAGGTGAGATTCGAAACCACGCCTCCTGAAACCAGCACCTTAGCCCACACGCCCACTCTAACTGAACACACACGTCAGCTCAGACAAATGAGCAAGAGCTTCATGTTATTAAACTATGAAAATGCATGAGTCTGATAGAGGTGGGATTCGAACCCACGCCTCCGAAGAGACTGGTACCTGAAACCAGCGCCTTAGACCACTCGGCCACTGTACCTGGACAAACACTCGTCAACTAAGACAAATAAGCAAGAGCTTCATGTTATTAAGCTAAGAAAATGCATGAGTCTGATAGAGGTGGGATTCGACCCCACGCCTCCGAAGAGACCGGTGCCTAAAACCAGCGCCTTAGACCACTCGGCCACTCTACCTGAAAACATAAGTAAACTCAGTCTATTAAGCAAAATCTTCACTTTAAAATTCTTAAAAACACAACAGACTGATAGAGGTGAGATTCGAAACCACGCCTCCGAAGGGACTGGTACCTGAAATCAGCACCTTAGACCACTCGGCCACTCTACCTGAAAACAAAAGTAAACTCAGTCTATTAAGCAGAATCTTCACTTTAAAATTCTTAAAAACACAACAGACTGATAGAGGTGAGATTCGAAACCACGCCTCCTGAAACCAGCACCTTAGCCCACACGCCCACTCTAACTGAACACACACGTCAGCTCAGACAAATGAGCAAGAGCTTCATGTTATTAAACTATGAAAATGCATGAGTCTGATAGAGGTGGGATTCGAACCCACGCCTCCGAAGAGACTGGTACCTGAAACCAGCGCCTTAGACCACTCGGCCACTGTACCTGGACAAACACTCGTCAACTAAGACAAATAAGCAAGAGCTTCATGTTATTAAGCTAAGAAAATGCATGAGTCTGATAGAGGTGGGATTCGACCCCACGCCTCCGAAGAGACCGGTGCCTAAAACCAGCGCCTTAGACCACTCGGCCACTCTACCTGAAAACATAAGTAAACTCAGTCTATTAAGCAAAATCTTCACTTTAAAATTCTTAAAAACACAACAGACTGATAGAGGTGAGATTCGAAACCACGCCTCCGAAGGGACTGGTACCTGAAATCAGCACCTTAGACCACACGGCCACTCTAACTGAACACACACGTCAGCTCAGACAAATGAGCAAGAGCTTCATGTTATTAAACTATGAATATGCATGCGTCTGATAGAGTTGGGATTCGAACCCACGCCTCCGAAGAGACTGGTACCTGAAACCAGCGCCTTAGACCACTCGGACACTCTACCTGAACACACTTGTCAACTCAGACAAATAAGCAAGAGCTTCATGTTATTAAACTAACAAAATGCATGAGTCTGATAGAGGTGGGATTCGAACCCACGCCTTCGAAGAGACCGGTGCCTAAAACCAGCACCTTAGACCACACGGCCACTCTACCCAAAAAACTCAGTCTATTCAGCAAAATCTTCATTTTACAATTCTTAAAAACACAACAGACTGAGAGGGGTGAGATTCGAACCCACGCCTCCGAAGAGACAGGTACCTGAAACCAGCACCTTAGACCACACGGCCACTCTACCTGAACACACACGTCAGCTCAGACAAATGAGCAAGAGCTTCATGTCATTAAACTATGAAAATGCATGAATCTGATAGAGGTGGGATTCGAACCCACGCCTCCGAAGAGACTGGTGCCTTAAACTAGCGCCTTAGACCACTCGGCCACTCTACCTGGACAAACACTCGTCAACTAAGACAAATAAGCAAGAGTTTCATGTAATTAAACTAACAAAATGCATGAGTCTGGTAGAGGTGGGATTCGAACTCACGCCTCCGAAGACACTGGTGCCTAAAACCAGCGCCTTAGGCCACTCGCCCACTCTACCTGAAGACATTTGTCAACTCAGACAAATAAGCAAGAGCTTCATGTTATTAAACTAAGAAAATGCATGAGTCTGGTAGAGGTGGGATTCGAACCCACGCCTCCGAAGAGACTGGTGCCTTAAACCAGCGCCTTAGACCACTCGGCCACTCTACCTGAACACACACGTCAACTAAGACAAATAAGCAGAATCTTCACTTTAAAATTCTTAAAAACACAACAGACTGATAGAGGTGAGATTCGAAACCACGCCTCCTGAAACCAGCACCTTAGCCCACACGCCCACTCTAACTGAACACACACGTCAGCTCAGACAAATGAGCAAGAGCTTCATGTTATTAAACTATGAAAATGCATGAGTCTGATAGAGGTGGGATTCGAACCCACGCCTCCGAAGAGACTGGTACCTGAAACCAGCGCCTTAGACCACTCGGCCACTGTACCTGGACAAACACCCGTCAACTAAGACAAATAAGCAAGAGCTTCATGTTATTAAGCTAAGAAAATGCATGAGTCTGATAGAGGTGGGATTCGACCCCACGCCTCCGAAGAGACCGGTGCCTAAAACCAGCGCCTTAGACCACTCGGCCACTCTACCTGAAAACATAAGTAAACTCAGTCTATTAAGCAAAATCTTCACTTTAAAATTCTTAAAAACACAACAGACTGATAGAGGTGAGATTCGAAACCACGCCTCCGAAGGGACTGGTACCTGAAATCAGCACCTTAGACCACACGGCCACTCTAACTGAACACACACGTCAGCTCAGACAAATGAGCAAGAGCTTCATGTTATTAAACTATGAATATGCATGCGTCTGATAGAGTTGGGATTCGAACCCACGCCTCCGAAGAGACTGGTACCTGAAACCAGCGCCTTAGACCACTCGGCCACTCTACCTGAACACACTTGTCAACTCAGACAAATAAGCAAGAGCTTCATGTTATTAAACTAACAAAATGCATGAGTCTGATAGAGGTGGGATTCGAACCCACGCCTTCGAAGAGACCGGTGCCTAAAACCAGCACCTTAGACCACACGGCCACTCTACCCAAAAAAACTCAGTCTATTCAGCAAAATCTTCATTTTACAATTCTTAAAAACACAACAGACTGAGAGGGGTGAGATTCGAACCCACGCCTCCGAAGAGACAGGTACCTGAAACCAGCACCTTAGACCACACGGCCACTCTACCTGAACACACACGTCAGCTCAGACAAATGAGCAAGAGCTTCATGTCATTAAACTATGAAAATGCATGAATCTGATAGAGGTGGGATTCGAACCCACGCCTCCGAAGAGACTGGTGCCTTAAACCAGCGCCTTAGACCACTCGGCCACTCTACCTGAACACACACGTCAACTAAGACAAATAAGCAGAATCTTCACTTTAAAATTCTTAAAAACACAACAGACTGATAGAGGTGAGATTCGAAACCACGCCTCCTGAAACCAGCACCTTAGCCCACACGCCCACTCTAACTGAACACACACGTCAGCTCAGACAAATGAGCAAGAGCTTCATGTTATTAAACTATGAAAATGCATGAGTCTGATAGAGGTGGGATTCGAACCCACGCCTCCGAAGAGACTGGTACCTGAAACCAGCGCCTTAGACCACTCGGCCACTGTACCTGGACAAACACCCGTCAACTAAGACAAATAAGCAAGAGCTTCATGTTATTAAGCTAAGAAAATGCATGAGTCTGATAGAGGTGGGATTCGACCCCACGCCTCCGAAGAGACCGGTGCCTAAAACCAGCGCCTTAGACCACTCGGCCACTCTACCTGAAAACATAAGTAAACTCAGTCTATTAAGCAAAATCTTCACTTTAAAATTCTTAAAAACACAACAGACTGATAGAGGTGAGATTCGAAACCACGCCTCCGAAGGGACTGGTACCTGAAATCAGCACCTTAGACCACACGGCCACTCTAACTGAACACACACGTCAGCTCAGACAAATGAGCAAGAGCTTCATGTTATTAAACTATGAATATGCATGCGTCTGATAGAGTTGGGATTCGAACCCACGCCTCCGAAGAGACTGGTACCTGAAACCAGCGCCTTAGACCACTCGGCCACTCTACCTGAACACACTTGTCAACTCAGACAAATAAGCAAGAGCTTCATGTTATTAAACTAACAAAATGCATGAGTCTGATAGAGGTGGGATTCGAACCCACGCCTTCGAAGAGACCGGTGCCTAAAACCAGCACCTTAGACCACACGGCCACTCTACCCAAAAAAACTCAGTCTATTCAGCAAAATCTTCATTTTACAATTCTTAAAAACACAACAGACTGAGAGGGGTGAGATTCGAACCCACGCCTCCGAAGAGACAGGTACCTGAAACCAGCACCTTAGACCACACGGCCACTCTACCTGAACACACACGTCAGCTCAGACAAATGAGCAAGAGCTTCATGTCATTAAACTATGAAAATGCATGAATCTGATAGAGGTGGGATTCGAACCCACGCCTCCGAAGAGACTGGTGCCTTTAACTAGCGCCTTAGATCACTCGGCCACTCTACCTGGACAAACACTCGTCAACTAAGACAAATAAGCAAGAGCTTCATGTAATTAAACTAACAAAATGCATGAGTCTGGTAGAGGTGGGATTCGAACTCACGCCTCCGAAGACACTGGTGCCTAAAACCAGCGCCTTAGGCCACTCGCCCACTCTACCTGAACACATTTGTCAACTCAGACAAATAAGCAAGAGCTTCATGTTATTAAACTAAGAAAATGCATGAGCCCGGTAGAGGTGGGATTCGAACCCACGCCTCCGAAGAGACTGGTGCCTTAAACCAGCGCCTTAGACCACTCGGCCACTCTACCTGAACACACACGTCAACTAAGACAAATAAGCAGAATCTTCACTTTAAAATTCTTAAAAACACAACAGACTGATAGAGGTGAGATTCGAAACCACGCCTCCTGAAACCAGCACCTTAGCCCACACGGCCACTCTAACTGAACACACACGTCAGCTCAGACAAATGAGCAAGAGCTTCATGTTATTTAACTATGAAAATGCATGAGTCTGAGTGAGGTGGGATTCGAACCCACGCCTCCGAAGAGACCGGTGCCTAAAACCAGCGCCTTACACCACTCGGCCACTCTACCTGAAAACAAAAGTAAACTCGGTCTATTAAGCAAAATCTTCACTTTAAAATAATTAAAAACACAACAGACTGATAGAGGTGAGATTCGAAACCACGCCTGCGAAGAGACTGGTACCTGAAACCAGCACCTTAGACCACTCGGCCACTCTACCTGAAAACAAAAGTAAACTCAGTCTATTAAGCAGAATCTTCACTTTAAAATTCTTAAAAACACAACAGACTGATATAGGTGAGATTCGAAACCACGCCTCCTGAAACCAGCACCTTAGCCCACACGCCCACTCTAACTGAACACACACGTCAGCTCAGACAAATGAGCAAGAGCTTCATGTTATTAAACTATGAAAATGCATGAGTCTGATAGAGGTGGGATTCGAACCCACGCCTCCGAAGAGACTGGTACCTGAAACCAGCGCCTTAGACCACTCGGCCACTGTACCTGGACAAACACTCGTCAACTAAGACAAATAAGCAAGAGCTTCATGTTATTAAGCTAAGAAAATGCATGAGTCTGATAGAGGTGGGATTCGACCCCACGCCTCCGAAGAGACCGGTGCCTAAAACCAGCGCCTTAGACCACTCGGCCACTCTACCTGAAAACATAAGTAAACTCAGTCTATTAAGCAAAATCTTCACTTTAAAATTCTTAAAAACACAACAGACTGATAGAGGTGAGATTCGAAACCACGCCTCCGAAGGGACTGGTACCTGAAATCAGCACCTTAGACCACACGGCCACTCTAACTGAACACACACGTCAGCTCAGACAAATGAGCAAGAGCTTCATGTTATTAAACTATGAATATGCATGCGTCTGATAGAGTTGGGATTCGAACCCACGCCTCCGAAGAGACTGGTACCTGAAACCAGCGCCTTGGACCACTCGGCCACTCTACCTGAACACACTTGTCAACTCAGACAAATAAGCAAGAGCTTCATGTTATTAAACTAACAAAACGCATGAGTCTGATAGAGGTGGGATTCGAACCCACGCCTTCGAAGAGACCGGTGCCTAAAACCAGCACCTTAGACCACACGGCCACTCTACCCGAAAACATAAGTAAACTCAGTCTATTCAGCAAAATCTTCATTTTACAATTCTTAAAAACACAACAGACTGATAGGGGTGAGATTCGAACCCACGCCTCCGAAGAGACAGGTACCTGAAACCAGCGCCTTAGACCACTCGGCCACTCTACCTGAAAACAAAAGTAAACTCAGACAAATAAGCAAGAGCTTCATGTTATTAAACTAAGAAAATGCATGAGTCAGATAGAGGTGGGATTCGTAACCACGCCTCCGAAGAGACTGGTGCCTTAAACCAGCGCCTTAGACCACTCGGCCACTCTACCTGGACAAACACTCGTCAACTAAGACAAATAAGCAAGAGCTTCATGTTATTATACTAACAAAATGCATGAGCCTGATAGAGGTGGGATTCGAACCCACGCCTCCGAAGAGACTGGTGCCTAAAACCAGCGCCTTAGACCACTCGGCCACTCTACCTGAACACATTTGTCAACTCAGACAAATAAGCAAGAGCTTAATGTTATTAAACTAAGAAAATGCATGAGTCTGATAGAGGTGGGATTCGAACCCACGCCTTTGAAGAGACTGGTGCCTTAAACCAGCGCCTTAGACCACTCGGCCACTCTACCTGAACACACACGTCAACTAAGACAAATAAGCAAGAGCTTCATGTTATTAAACTAACAAAATGCGTGAGTCTGATAGAGGTGGGATTCGAACCCACGCCTTCGAAAAGACCGGTGCCTAAAACCAGCGCCTTAGACCACTCGGCCACTCTACCTGAACACACTTGTCAACTCAGACAAATAAGCAAGAGCTTCATGTTATTAAACTAAGAAAATGCTTGAGTCTGATAGAGGTGGGATTCGAACCCACGCCTCCGAAGAGACTAGTGCCTTAAACCAGCGCCTTAGACCACTCGGCCGCTCTACCTGAACACACACGTCAACTAAGACAAATAAGCAAGAGCTTCATGTTATTAAACTAACAAAATGCGTGAGTCTGATAGAGGTGGGATTCGAACCCACGCCTTCGAAAAGACCGGTGCCTAAAACCAGCGCCTTAGACCACTCGGCCACTCTACCTGGACAAACACTCGTCAACTAAGACAAATAAGCAAGAGCTTCATGTTATTAAACTAAGAAAATGCTTGAGTCTGATAGAGGTGGGATTCGAACCCACGCCTTCGAAAAGACCGGTGCCTAAAACGAGCGACTTAGACCACTCGGCCACTCTACCTGAAAACAAAAGTAAACTCAGTCTATTAAGTAGAATCTTCACTTTAAAATTCATAAAAACACAACAGACTGATAGAGGTGAGATTCGAAACCACGCCTCCTGAAACCAGCACCTTAGACCACTAGGCCACTCTAACTGAAAACACACGTCAGCTCAGACAAATGAGAAAGAGCTTCATGTTATTAAACTATGAAAATGCATGAGTCTGATAGAGGTGGGATTCGAACCCACGCCTCCGAAGAGACTGGTACCTGAAACCAGCGCCTTAGACCACTCGGCCACTGTACCTGGACAAACACTCGTCAACTAAGACAAATAAGCAAGAGCTTCATGTTATTAAGCTAAGAAAAAGCATGAGTCTGATAGACGTGGGATTCGACCCCACGCCTCCGAAGAGACCGGTGCCTAAAACCAGCGCCTTAGACCACTCGGCCACTCTACCTGAAAACAAAAGTAAACTCAGTCTATTAAGAAAAACCTTCACTTTAAAATTCTTAATAACACAACAGAGTGATAGAGGTGAGATTCGAACCCACGCCTCCGAAGAGAATGGTACCTGAAACCAGCGCCTTAGACCACTCGGCCACTCTACCTGAACACACTTGTCAACTCAGACAAATAAGCAAGAGCTTCATGTTATTAAACTAACAAAATGCATGAGTCTGATAGAGATGGGTTTCGAACCCACGCCTTCGAAGAGACCGGTGCATAAAACCAGCACCTTAGACCACACGGCCACTCTACCCGAAAACATAAGTAAACTCAGTCTATTCAGCAAAATCTTCATTTTACAATTCTTAAAAACACAACAGACTGATAGGGGTGAGATTCGAACCCACGCCTCCGAAGAGACAGGAACCTGAAACCAGCACCTTAGACCACTCGGCCACTCTACCTGAAAACAAAAGTAAACTCAGACAAATAAGCAAGAGCTTCATGTTATTTAACTAAGAAAATGCATGAGTCTGATAGAGGTGGGATTCGAACCCACGCCTCCGAAGAGACTGGTGCCTTAAACCAGCGCCTTAGACCACTCGGCCACTCTACCTGAACACCCTTGTCAACTCAGACAAATAAGCAAGAGCTTCATGTTATTAAACTAAGAAAATGCTTGAGTCTGATAGAGGTGGGATTCGAACCCACGCCTCCGAAGAGACTGGTGCCTTAAACCAGCGCCTTAGACCACTCGGCCACTCTACCTGAACACACACGTCAACTAAGACAAATAAGCAAGAGCTTCATGTTATTAAACTAACAAAATGCGTGAGTCTGATAGAGGTGGGATTCGAACCCACGCCTTCGAAAAGACCGGTGCCTAAAACCAGCGCCTTAGACCACTCGGCCACTCTACCTGGACAAACACTCGTCAACTAAGACAAATAAGCAAGAGCTTCATGTTATTAAACTAAGAAAATGCTTGAGTCTGATAGAGGTGGGATTCGAACCCACGCCTTCGAAAAGACCGGTGCCTAAAACGAGCGACTTAGACCACTCGGCCACTCTACCTGAAAACAAAAGTAAACTCAGTCTATTAAGTAGAATCTTCACTTTAAAATTCATAAAAACACAACAGACTGATAGAGGTGAGATTCGAAACCACGCCTCCTGAAACCAGCACCTTAGACCACTAGGCCACTCTAACTGAAAACACACGTCAGCTCAGACAAATGAGAAAGAGCTTCATGTTATTAAACTATGAAAATGCATGAGTCTGATAGAGGTGGGATTCGAACCCACGCCTCCGAAGAGACTGGTACCTGAAACCAGCGCCTTAGACCACTCGGCCACTGTACCTGGACAAACACTCGTCAACTAAGACAAATAAGCAAGAGCTTCATGTTATTAAGCTAAGAAAAAGCATGAGTCTGATAGACGTGGGATTCGACCCCACGCCTCCGAAGAGACCGGTGCCTAAAACCAGCGCCTTAGACCACTCGGCCACTCTACCTGAAAACAAAAGTAAACTCAGTCTATTAAGAAAAACCTTCACTTTAAAATTCTTAATAACACAACAGAGTGATAGAGGTGAGATTCGAACCCACGCCTCCGAAGAGAATGGTACCTGAAACCAGCGCCTTAGACCACTCGGCCACTCTACCTGAACACACTTGTCAACTCAGACAAATAAGCAAGAGCTTCATGTTATTAAACTAACAAAATGCATGAGTCTGATAGAGATGGGTTTCGAACCCACGCCTTCGAAGAGACCGGTGCATAAAACCAGCACCTTAGACCACACGGCCACTCTACCCGAAAACATAAGTAAACTCAGTCTATTCAGCAAAATCTTCATTTTACAATTCTTAAAAACACAACAGACTGATAGGGGTGAGATTCGAACCCACGCCTCCGAAGAGACAGGAACCTGAAACCAGCACCTTAGACCACTCGGCCACTCTACCTGAAAACAAAAGTAAACTCAGACAAATAAGCAAGAGCTTCATGTTATTTAACTAAGAAAATGCATGAGTCTGATAGAGGTGGGATTCGAACCCACGCCTCCGAAGAGACTGGTGCCTTAAACCAGCGCCTTAGACCACTCGGCCACTCTACCTGAACACCCTTGTCAACTCAGACAAATAAGCAAGAGCTTCATGTTATTAAACTAAGAAAATGCTTGAGTCTGATAGAGGTGGGATTCGAACCCACGCCTCCGAAGAGACTGGTGCCTTAAACCAGCGCCTTAGACCACTCGGCCACTCTACCTGAACACACACGTCAACTAAGACAAATAAGCAAGAGCTTCATGTTATTAAACTAACAAAATGCGTGAGTCTGATAGAGGTGGGATTCGAACCCACGCCTTCGAAAAGACCGGTGCCTAAAACCAGCGCCTTAGACCACTCGGCCACTCTACCTGAAAAAAAAAGTAAACTCAGTCTATTAAGCAGAATCTTCACTTTAAAATTCTTAAAAACACAACAGACTGATAGAGGTGAGATTCGAATCCACGCCTCCTGAAAC